>NW_009704787.1:0-88156 GCF_000703405.1 Apaloderma vittatum
CCTCGCTTCTGAACACTTGGCTTTGTGACCTGAACTGCTTCCCTTTAATACAGGGTTTCACACCTAGTTTTCCAGATTTTTTTTTTAAAGCAAAGGAAATACTTCCTAAACTTACTGCTACTGCAGTTGTCAGGCACAGTTATGGAGCCACCAAATTGCAATCTGTGCTCAAAAACTAGTAAAGTAACCCACTAAATCTGTGACTTCATCCTGCATCTGTAGCAGAACTGAAGAGGGTGAGATGGTTCGTGTTAGATTTCAGAGCTACTGCTGGCAACAAGAGGATCTGTTGGACTTTGGGCAAATCTCATTCTGTCCATCTTCGCCCATCTCCTCTACCATCTTCCCTCTGCTCCTTTCAACGGGAGTCAGTCTTTTTATTTGTCATTTCTGGACTCTTGTGTCCTCTTACCCCAGCTTACTCATCCAGCTTTGTGCTTCTAACCCCTCACTTCACCAACTCCAGCTCCTCAGGCAGTTCCAATACAGCATTACTTTCTGTGCTCCCAATCTCTTCGCCTGACCAGCATCAACTTCCTCTCATCCTCCTAGGAGTTAAGCTATTTCTACAGATACTGCGTATCTTGATGCTTTTCTCCTTTTAATCACTTATCAGATTTTCCTCAGAGCGAAAAAAGAGATATGAATAAATAAAGATCAATCATATTGAAAAAGTCCCATGTTGGTATTGTTCCATGCCAGAGTACTGGCTAACAGAAGTCATGTGGGTACTGCTCTATGCAGGATTAAGCTTCAATTGCCATTTATACACTTCACAGAAGAAACCTGAATTATCACATGATAGCACAAGTAATGCTCCATCTCACCTAGAGCGCTGCATAGCTCCACGAAGATACTATGTACACACCCAAATTCAAGATGAACCCTTCCCAAAGGCAGAATCTTGAGCATACTTCGTTACAAAAGCTCAGAAGACTGAAGTACTATCAGAATGTCCAACGTCCATTACGATCAACACTTTAATAACAAATTGGCTAGTTCTGGAAATGGGGTAAGGGGAAATCTTATGCGCTATTTCTGTTTAAAGGTTCAGTGTAGTCAGTGAAGAAAAAGTATTACAGTTAGGATCCTACACAGTACTGCCCTATAAATGAAATAATTTCTAAGTTTTAGAAAAGCAACACAAATCACTACCTGTACATTTCTTTTGTATTCCTGTACAAGCCACACTCACATTCCATGAACAGTACAGTATTAAGGAAAAGAAGAAACTATCCTAAAAAAACATACCACGGCAAATGATTTTCTGTAATTTGAACTACACATACACACTCGTATTACGTGCTTTGAAAGAAAAAAGATGCCTCGCTTTTACTTTATAGTAGAGCTGTGTGTGGCTTACAGCAGTAGCGTTTTAAACCCAATTCACTTGGAGAGGTTCAGCACCGAGCACAACTGCATCTACCTGTAAATACAGATCATGCTGAATAGCTCCTGGAAATATTTTCTAGAGCTTAGATCTAGTCCTTTTGGCAGTGCAAAGGAAAAAGTGATTAAAATTTATTAATCCTAGTAAAAACTTTTCTTTAAACACAACTTTGACTGGTGTTCTTGTATTAGTGTTGATTACTACATACTTTACAAAAAAGAATTTTCAGTTTACTTTAGAATGCATGGACTAAGTATCTTGGACAAAATGATCCAATTCTAAATGCCAGAAAACATTATTAAAGACATAACCTGGGGCACATAAGGAATTCAAAGTCTAATTATATTCATACAAGGTTAAAGTAATTCAACAGAAATCAAAGAGCATTTTGAAGCAAATATCAATTAAAATATTGCCGTTCCTTCCTACTACAATTAAATTTTGCCAGTCACTCCAGCAGCACATTGTTTAATATGTAAACACTCTAAATTTATTGTATTCAATTAATCTCTAAAAATATTTTTACATCAAATAATCACTAAAAACAGCCTTCACCAATAAAAATTCATCTTAATTTTGCTTTCATGCGCCAAGGGATTTTATGTAAAACTCTTCATTTAATTTGAAAAAAACCCACACCCAAAACCCACAGAAGACAACTGGTACAATGCTCATTTTGCCTAAAAAAGACAGTTTTCACAGTTTTAAAACATCTTTTGAATCACAAGGCAAGAATACTGCCATTCAATGCCTGTACAAGCACAAAGAAATGAGTTTGTGTACAGCTTACTTTTTAAATGTGGATCCCAAAACACAACTGTTCGTGTCTCTAGATGTGCTTTTCTATCAGTTAAAATCCAAACAAATTTATTCCAGTAGGAGTACAAAGGACAACAGCCACAAGTCCAATGTACGTTTTTTCCAGATACTCCTAATAATTTCAATTCTTGTAGAGCTGTTAATCCAGAGAAATCAGAACCGCTATCAGCTTGTAGCCAGTCGCAAGTCACGTGCCTGCATTTCGTCTGACATATATTTACACAATCTTTACTTTGAGATGTTATTTTTAACACCTGTGACCTTGTTTTTACCAAATACATTTTTTTCCCCTGAAACTGTAGGTGTAACCCATTTTATATTAGAAAATGTATGTATTGCTTATGTTATACAACACTGAGCCAGTACTGAAAGCAGTTCAACTGCAAGGAAATGCAGGTCCAGCTCACGGTTGCTACTCTTTAAGAAAACGCTGATAAATTTGGGTCTGTCTTGCCTCAAAGTTAACTGCTTTCAGCACTGCTCAGCAGCAGGCAGCACAGGCATCTATTATCAGCAAGGGGAGTAACAACTACTGTTGGCTTATGACTGTCAGTGCCTGGCTTCACAGTGACCAGGTTCTTGATCACATCGAGCTATTAAGGCATGCACTGGGTTTCACATGTTCTCATGTGTTTACTGATCTCTCTAATCTCCAAAGGACAAATCAAAAAGTAACCTCAAGCACACGCTTAAACACTGGTGGTTGAACTGCAGAACTCTTGTCAACGTTTGTCAGCTCAAGAGTTTATTAAATTTGGGAACTTGCATAAAGAAGCGAAATGAAAAAAACCCTTCTACTAGAGGCTCGAAGGTTCTGGCATGATCTGCATGCTACCTGAAAACACAGAACACTCAGGTCGTAAAGTAAATCCTTTGCTTCTCTGCAAAAATCAATTCGTTTTGCTTATTTCTTCAACAGAAGGCAACAAACACGCACAGTGTTATGGCTTCATGCCATAAATCTCCAAAGGTGATAGGCAGTGACTTAAACCAATCCAACAGCAGCTTAACTGTACAGCACATATGTTACAGTTGGTATTTAATAACCTTAAAAATTTTACAGTGCTACACAGGAAGGTGTCTGAGGGATGCAGGAGGAGTACCTTACCTAAATCTACCATGAGAAGACGAGTGAGAGCTGTGTAGAACACTGTCCGGCACCTAAGGTCACTGAGGCTGTAATTATCACTGATGTGCAAGAAAGGGAAGTGCTTACTCTGTTGAAACATAAGCATATGAAAAGTTAAGAGTTGTACAACATTTGCTACCTATGATGTTTTTTAACATAGTAAGAAAACTTACTGTGTGATTCTGAAGCATGAATTTCACAGCCTCTATTTTCACAAGCTTTTTCAGGAGACTATAAGTAGCAGGTGTCAAGGAAAAACGAGTCTTGCAGCATTACGGTTACATTATGAGGTTGTATGAACTTCCAGTTTTAGTGAGAAACAAGTCCTAACTGAAACAACAACAAATGTACATTAAAAAAAAAATAATCTGAATTTGATCTAGAAATACAGATATTCTTTAGAACATTAGAGACCATGATCTATTATTAATTAAAGCACTTACTTTTCATGGCATATATTTTAGTCACAAAAGAGACGAATGAACTAAATGACTTTTATAATTAAATGGAGAGTTTCTGATAATAAATGGTGCTGTTTTTAACCTAGACAGACCCAAAGTGTTTTGCAGCTGCCTGCACTGAAGATGACTGGCACTTGGCAATGGGACTGGCTGCAGCCCTAAGCAGCCCTGACCTAACTGCCTCAAAAATCACAGAGGCGATTGTCCAGGCTCATCAAAAATCACGTTTGTTTAAGTTACAACAGATAAAAATACATCTCATACATACTAAGCTATGTTAAATACTTAATCAAAGTATTTTCTGATGTGTAAGAACTGAATGGAAATTTCTTAAGAACTCACAAAGTCTCAAGGCCAGAGCAAAATCAGCAACGAAGTGGTAGAGCTGGAAATTTTGGGTGTGTCTATGGGTACTTCCACAGAAATCTCATTTTCTCCAACTTCCTAAAACACAAAGCAAATCTAACTGACTACTGCTAAGCACGAATCGAGTTCTCCCACTCCCCAAGCTGGCTCCAACCCAGCCAGTGACCATCCAGGCGGCAGGTAACCGCAGCAGCAGCCTCGGGCACCACGCTCTGCTCTCTGCTTCCAGACCCTCAGGAAGGTCTGCTCTGCTCCAGCAAAGCCGCCTGACCCCTGGGCTCAAGCTCCTGGGCCTGGCCCAGCATGATAAGCTTGAGCCCATCTGTATCTGCTCACACACAGAGGCTCCCAGGGAGAGGCACACGAGATGGCACTGAAGCAACATCCTTCCCGGACCACGTGTATTCCACAGATCACGTATCCTAGCGTGGCTTATTAGGTAGTTTTATCTGATGAAACTTAATCTTTCTCTTCAGGTTTCTTTTAAAAAGCACAAGAAACTGTATTAAAACAAAAGCTGAGTTTGCAAAACCTATGTTACAGAAGCCCTTAAAGGTCAGATGGTTACGACTTGTTTCACCCCTTGAATCCTTTCCAAGCTGTGTGAGTTATGAACATCCTCAACAGCCTGAGCACACACTAACTCTGCCTCAGACAACTCAAAGATGTGGGGTTGGGTAAAGGAGATAGTACTGCACGTTCCAGAAAGAGTCAGGCTGACATCTTGGGGAGCTTCTGCACAGAGGCAGCCGCTGCCACGAGGCATGTTTGCAAAAAAGAAGTGAGAGAACGGCCAAGGCTGGATTTTCTGACTCCTGCCTCTCCTTCATTTGCCACACAACTGCTGCACGACTTCACCAAGTCAGTTATTTCACCGTCTCAGTTCTGCATCTGTACCATGGGGATATAAAAGGCTTCCCGATATCTGACTGTACGACTACATCTTTTCAGGAATACCACAGAAAAAAAAAAAATCAACCCCCAGAAAGACTCGTAAGCACTGAAGGGACCAGATGAACGAAATGACTTATGTGCTTGTACATTCTACAATGGATATTATGAAAACTGGACTCACTAGTTCACCAAACACTGTTGAACCCTGGAGCTGACGAAGTTGTTTAAGAAATGATCAGTATGGCTGCATGCTGTACAGGAGTGCCTACAGTCTGCACAAACACAGGAGATGTTCCACATACCCGTAACACTTACTGCCATTACGGGTTTTTTTGAGCGCCTGCTTCACTCTGCCATCCCTGCACATAATTGATTGAAGAGTTCGATTACTTTTATGGGAATAAACAATTTCCCTTTTCATTTTAAATGGATTAAATTCTTTTTAAACAGACAAAAGTGTAAAAATAGGTTTTATAGCTGCTATTGGAAAATCTCATAATCTAGTTTTAAGACAATGTTCCTCTGTCAATCTATAACACTTGACATGGCATTACCTGGTTTTATATTGCAAAGCTGCGGAGCTGTTTTCCCCCCCTCGTTACAAGAGAGAACATTTCATAACATAAGGCTAACAAAGATATGGATAAAGAATTTTTGAGAGACTACAAATATTTTACCCGGAGTTATTGTACAAAACAACAATGAAACCGTAGTTATTTTGCTACAAAAATACACAGCGGAAAAGTTAATTATTAGAAAGAACTAAATGTGCATGAGGGAGCACTATGGCTTCAAAGACATAAAGGAATGACTAACATATTCCATTATGTAAATATATTTCACAACTGATCAGCTAGGAGGGACATAATGATTTATAATTCAAATAACTGAGCTTTGAAATCAAATTGGGCTAATATATTTCGAAATATGCAAACCTGGAATAATTGTGAAAGTAATGTAAACCATGACACCAGCTCCAATCATTTGTTGCCTTTGCTGTTAATACTGCCTTACGTTTCCCCTTTTTTTTTTTTGGCTCTTATGTAGCACGGTTGCTGGAATTATGGTTTGCTTTTAATTCTAGATTATCCTTTAGAAATGGACTATTATACACATGAAAAAAAAAGAATACCAATTTCTAAGACTTTGTAGAAGCTGATTGACGTACAGGGAAGTACTGAAATTAAATAAATTATTATTTTAACCTTTCAGGCTAGCCACAGTTTAATCTATATCAAATACTGAAAATTGATCCACTGGATCCAGCATCTTAACAATACACTATTTCTTTCAAAGCAATATATACTTAATGCCTTTTAAAAAAACCCTAATATAATGTGAAAAGGCCAAAGTTTGCAATGCCAGGAAGTAGTTATAAACTACTTCATATGTCTGAAATAAAAAGTACTTCAGTATTATTATTAAAAAAACCCTATTGGTAGAGTTTTTAATGGGAAAAAAATACATATCTTTAAAAGCCAAAATGACCAGTGAAATTGGGTTGTACATCATTTTCTGGGAAAAAGGAAAAACAGCCTCGACAGGTGTAATTTATCATTTTTCTGATTTAATACCAAAGAAATATATTAAAATAATAAAAAGAATCCTGAAATCCTCAAAATTTGTAGTGATAAATAGCCCTCCCTGTCTTTATTGCATTATGCCTACTAACAGAAATATTGCATGGTGGATTTTGCCAGACAACGACGATTATTTTCCAATAAAAAGTTGCATATTAAATTCCAGCACAAAAGTGGGTGTCTAATACTTTTGAAATCTTTTATGGTTTGCCAGGGAACACAATTTTAAACTTAACTAATACAACATCACGGTGAAGCGAACCAGCATTAAAGCTGTCTTTGTACAACCCCACCCATCTAAGCAGAAAAGCTACTGTTGTCAGAATTTGTTTGAAGTATTTCCATCGAAAAATAATTGCATAAATTTTGGTATTTATGTTTTAAGTTAATCTCTCTTTTTAACGGTGTTTAAACATTTCCCATCGACGTTCAAGACGTACATTTAGGAAGGCAGTGCTGCTTTACCTCCGGACTATGCAGAGGGGTCTGAAACTGCTTCTGCAGCAGTTAGCAAGTTGTTGCAAAAAGCGCCCACAATTTTATCACAATTCTACTTTTCAGGAGAACTTAGGTTAATAAATACCTACTTTTTCATCCTTTCTAGGTCCTGATATTATAATATTTATTTCATGAGCTGAAATTCATTTACTGCAAATACCAGCTGAGTAATTTGAAAACTAAAACTATTCAGACATTTCAACCTCAGAAAGTATTATTTGCACCAATAATTCAAACTGACGCTCATTTTTGTGAGCTATCATGTGAATAGATGGTGCTGAAACGCTCCAGAAGACAACATGAAATGCTAGATGCTCACTGGCTTTAGCAGCAATACGAGGCCGATTACTGCAGCAAGTACACATACATAAATAAACCAAGAGGCAAGCACTTTAAGTTAGGTGCACCATGTTACATTTCTGATTTTGAAAGTGTTTTGAACGCTACTGAAGCAATAAGTATACAGTATAAAAGAGAAGAGAGCTTATTAGCCCCTTCATAAAACTTAATGAAATAAATGTCTCCCCTTCTGCTTTTGTCCAATTGTTTCACTTTCAAGTCCTTTCCGGTCCTATTTCCATGATGCCATGAGAACATAAGCACATGCACATTTAAAATATCAAGTTAGCTGCTTAATGGTATTTCAAGTAAACATAGAGAAGTACACATTGTATGATTTTCATTAAACAAAATTCACTTATGGAATGTGAAAACCCATACTCATCTTTCAACTCAAGGAAATATATTTGAATTCTTCTTATACGATTAGAGTTCTATGGAGAAATAAAATGATACCAATTGTCATATTCCAGGTGCCTTCCCCTCTGCTTGTCTAACAATCTCCTCTAGAAAATTACTGAAAAGTTGTTTTTATTTTAGAATAGTGAAGGATTTCAATATTGAATGTTTTCATGAGCCTTAGTGGTTTATTATATGTCGTGTATCTTTAAATATTGTGTCATAACAAACTAGCTACAATTGCTTTTTAAATATTGCTCAATTGACTGAAAATTCAAAGAGTAAACATTCCTTCTTCAACTTACGGTAAGTCAGTGAATATTAAAACAAATGATACAAAAGGTTTACAACTGACAGCAAGCTAGCATCCATGATTTGGGTAAGAATTTCACAAAAATACTTGAGCTCAGACAAAAATCCACATGCAAAGCCATGGCTGTTTTATCATAGCAATGACACTGACTCAGTGAGGAACGTGAAATCAGGCAAAAACAAAACATGGGAAGAGACTTGTGTCTAAAATCTAACCCACGCTACATGTCTTAGTGCACTCATCCTCAAAGTAGAATCAATTGCGTTCTCAGTACTGCTCCCTCTTCAGTGGGGCTGACTTCAGGAAGAACACGAATGGGATAGATGACACTGAACAACTAGCTGGATGATTTCTCTTGTTAAGTGGGTGGAAATGAACACACCTTTTAAAAACTATGCATAGAAAAGGATAAACAAAAGTGAAAAAAATGGTAATATTCTAATTGGTTCAAAAATGTGGTATATGAAACAACAGAAGTCTCACACTAATTTTTACGTTATTATTTTCAAATAATATATCATGCCATATACAATAAAAAGGATATCAGACAGAAAGGTCATTTAGAAACTGAAGAGTTCTTGAAATCACAGGCTCACATCTTCCCCGGTATTTGAGATTTGTAACACTAGAATAAACAAAACAAAACGAGTGAAAATTATAACAGGCTTTCCTTGTTTTTGAGAAGTGCAGTGCAAAAAGCTCACAGCAGTAGCATTATATTACGAATATATTTCTGTGATATATCTTAGGATTCTCCACTTCTGAGAAAGAAAATGCCACACAAACATGCCGTGTCTTTTTCCCGAATAAGGGATTCACGCATTTTTGTAATATTGTAATGAATACAGTAATTTTAAAAAATATCATCATCTCTGTCAAGGTAAAACAAATGATCTGAAGCTTACCCCTATTTATATCTATCTTACTTTCCAGCCCAATATTTGTCTGCTTAGCTTCTGTAGTTTTTATCTGCCCAATTCTCCACAGAATAAAACAATAAATTGCAACAAATTCCCTAGGAAAATTTCCATAGGAGAAATGGGGCACAAAAAAACTAAGGGCAAATTCACAGAGCTACTGCTACACTCAATTCCCACTGAAACTCTACCTTGTGGTCATTGTACTAGTCCCTACTTCTTAAATTAACTAAATCAAGACATATAGAGGATACTGCATTTGTCTTAACTGCGGCCCCTCTCAGACACAGGCATTGAGGAAGCATATTCTGATTAATGAACCGACGCTTGAATCATGATATAGGATAACACCAGACCTATTATCAATCCTCGGGGAACACCACGTAAAACAACCTACCGCTTCCGACAGCACACTTCTAGTTAGCCTTTCAGTGAAATCGTGCAGCTAACACTTGCCCTACTAGCTTCCCTAGCAGTTACGTGTGAGACATGGAGCACAGAACTGGGACCCTCTTACAACTTCTGCACCCCGTGTAGGGCAGTGCAAAAACACTGAAGTGGCTCGGGGTGCAATCTCTTGTTCACCTACCATATTTATTAGGAGGTGAAGAGGTGGCATTAGCCTTCAGCTGAAAGGGGTAAATTGAAGCCAGTCAAGTGGAGGAACATAAATATTTTTCAAACAAGGATGGTTACAAGTTAAGAGTCGCTGAGCTTGTCATCCTGTCATTTCCCAGCTCTCCCACGGGAATGTCAGGTAGGCCAGTGTCAGCAACCTTACTGAAGTCCAAATGGCTGATATTTTCTCTTTCTGTTGCAAACTCCAGCCAGTGAGTCCAAGAAGAAATTATCCCGTCTCTCTCAAGTAGCCCAAATGCATTTATCGCTTCATTCTATATCGACTACTAGTAACTGTTTCTAGCACTCCTTTGAGAATCCAAGTGAGGCTGACTGGCCTGTAAGGTGTTGCTTCCTCTTATCTCCTCTTTTTTGAAAGGAAACTCCTGGCACATCCACCAGCACCCTCAACTGCTAAAAAAACCCCAAAACCCAAACCCCAAAGAAAGTTGAATGCTCCCTTCCTCCGGAGAGAGGGAAATAATGCTGTGTAAGAGATTCACAGCTGAGTTTCTGATACTGGATTTGTCTGGAGACAAGGCCATCCCAGCTCAAGCATGGCCCACTCAAACAAAACGTGAGCAAGGCTTCCTGGCTCGGAAGCGTTGGCACCTCCTCCTGATCATGATATCAGATCACTAGGGTGTATCTCAAACCGCCAATACTGCCTAAGGAGACTTTCTGCTGTGCCTTTTGCAACTGGGCTTGCCTATCCCGCACTGGCCTTTTTAGCCATCAGCACTTGTAGCGAGTGTGGGTAGAGCCCTTCCCATATCTTCGTTCGCGAAGCCTAGCCACGATGATGATGATCTCAAACTGCCAGGTGATCAGGAGTAAGTCATTTCAGCTCTGTCTGCCTCAGTTTCCTTGTCTGTAGAATATATATAATCATTCTGACTTCAAGCTGTCAGATTTCTTGGTGAAAGACCATGACGTAGGGGGTGTAATAGTACCAGCACTTACACTGCGATGCAGTAGGATTCCCATTTTGGTAATACAGAACTTGAAGAAGAGATGTTAAATGCCTTAAAATCAGCACTGATTATTGCTTTTACATATTCACAAGCTACAGAGTGTACTACGCCACATAACCTAATTCTCTTTTCAGGAAGCTATAAACTCAGGAATGCAGTTTAAAGCATCTGTTTTGTATTATTTGCTCAGGAAAAGGCAAATAACAATGCAATTACCAAAGCAGTATTCCTCAATTTAGATTTACAAACAAACATTGATTTACTTTATATAAACTCTATGAAGAGCTACAGAGGTTCGGCTTGCCTTAAAGAAATAGCCCATTCTAGTAAGCCCATAATTCATACTTTATCCCTACTATGGGGAGTTCTGGAGATGTTTATAGTTGCACTAAATCCTTAACAAGTACACACCATACAAAGCAATAAAAATGAATTTGGACTACACAGATATGACATCAATATCAAAATCATAAAAAGGCTATTTTGCAAAACAGCAAAATATTTGTCATTCAGTGGCCAGACATAAGACATCTAAAGAAAAACAAGAAGACACAGTGACAGCTTGAAGAGAAAATTAGAAGTGTGTAAGTAAGGCTCTTCATTCAACATGTAGGGTACTTTTGTACACATCTATTCTTTCAGTTCATGGTTGTACCTGGATGCTGACAGATGAAGTAATAATATAAAAACTAGAAAGTACTAGACAGTGAACAGGGGCGGGAAAAAAAATCAATTATAATCACAGCAATTCCCATTTCTGTTTCTGCCTTATCAATATGAGGCAGGATGAAAGAAACATAAAATGTAGTATTTTAAGAAACATCTACAAAACATTATAAGTATCTGTGAAAATGTGTAAAGATCTAGCGAGGAAACTCATAATACAAAAAAGCAGTTTTCTACTATGTAAAGAAGAGAAGCCAAGGAATGGAAGAGGAGAAAAAATTAAAGCTCTCTGAGAAATCATGGCAAGAGAACATTTAAATCCACATGCTAGTTGTTGTCTCTCTCAATTGGCTTACTGATTTAAAATAAGAACTAAATGAAAAAGAGTCAAAGGAACCAATCATAAAGTTTCAGATGAGTCACTGAAAATAAGAGCTTCATCAAAAGCTACACCAATGCCGAATGCACCAAAAAAAAAAAAAAAATCTACAGTAGGTGAGCACTGAATGTATTTTAAGGTCACACACAGAGAAGTTGGAAATAAAAAATGGCAGAGTATTTTCAGTTTTGGTAATAATACCAGTATCAAAATACTGAACTACATACACAACCAAAAGAGCAACAGTAACATTGATCCATGCTGAAAAGCTATGAGAATTTGAAAAATTTAGAGGAAACTGCATTAAGAAACCAGTACATTTTCAAATATTTCCTCTTAATTTGCCTTTAGTAAGAAGACTAAAATATCCACAAGCAGCTTGCCAGCTCTCCAACCTCCAAACCTGGCAGCTTGCTATGAGACTGTCTTCACCACGACTGCTTACTAAGGCAGTTCCATCAGCACAAACATCTCTTCCCTCAATACAGTGACTTAAAAATATTAAGAGACTGAGTATTTCTAACCTAAATTCCAGAAGGGGAAGATAAATAATGATTATATATTCCAATTTACAATCCCCTAGGAAAGGGGTTACCATACCATCCACAGAAGAATCAAACTTTTTTTGTTGCATGTTCCAAGTCATGATATTTGGCCAGGGAAAAAAATCAAGGCAAAGAAACGCCCACTCCCAGCCTCTTAAATCCATTTCTTGACTTTTCCCCCCACCCCCAATCCATTCTATTGTCCTTAATTTCCTGCCTCGTCCTCAGGTTATGATTTGGAGAAAGACCTCTTCAGACATACAGACTGAACCACATTGATCTCAAAAGCTCCGTTCGGTGCACAGCAAAGGTCGGCCCTCCACACAAGGTGCAGCAGCAGCTTTTCGGGCAGAGCTGGATGGGAAATGATCCTGCTGGAGCGCAGGAGTCAAACACTGTGCCATCCAACTCTCACTACAGCGCACGGAAAACGGGCATCCGAATCCCCTAAAAAGACTTTGAAAAGTGGTACTTTTCAATAATAACAATGACAGTAATTTGTTGGCAAGAAAGCTCTCTACAGCTATGTTTTAACTATTTCTTGTAGATTATCATCACTTGCAATGAAAGCTCTCTCCAGCTCAACGACAGTGATTAGATACAGACCTTTCATTAGAGCTGGACAAAGGTGCACAGTTTTAAAAAATGTGCATTCTGCCATGAACAGAAGTGTCAAGTTTTAGTTTGCTGTGATTCATGGAGTCATATAAGTGTTTGAAAAAGTATTTGGAGATCCAGATTTTTTTATACTTACTTATTACTTAAATGTCACATGGAAAATCTCTCTATAAGTATGTATACATGCATCCACCATAGTGAAATCATTACAACAATAAATACCCAGAGATTAGGTATTTCTTTGGTTGGCCTTTCCAAAGATACATCCTATTAGGTGATGGTCACTACAAGTAAAGACAGTGAATGCTAAAAGAATTATCCTGTAAAATTTCTGGTAGGATTGTGATGAAAATACATCCATTCATGGATATTCTGACTACATAAAACTCTGTCCCTTCAGAAATGGTGTAACAGGAATTCAGTAAAAGGCACATTCATTAACTTCCAATGGAAATGTGATAAAAGGTCTAGGATCTCATATGACAGTAGTACTTTCAACTACAGTCAAAAGGTCTAAAGTTATTATATTCATGAATCTCAAAGTATTTCTGCACATTGAAGAATATCTATTTCATGCAGCCTTTAATCAATACACTAAACAGAGGCTACTGCAGCTACCAGTAGCTACAAGTATTTCAGTTTTCTGTCAATGAAAGAACTCACTGAGCTTGATCATCAATCCTCTGCTGCAAAGCTGCTACTCATGAATTCAAAAGAGGAGATTCAAGCCACATCCATGAAAGTGAAAACAGAGAGATCTGGGGAAAGACAGCTCCACAGAAAAAATGTTCGAAATGTCAAGAAACAGAAGCAAAATGCCATTTATCCATCTAAACATCACTGAGCTCACATCAAACTTGAGGAAACTACAGACTGCATGTGCCACCAGTAAGTAAGCATAAAAAGAGGTTAAATCCCCAAGAGTGTAACAAAAATCATAAAAATATGGACCTGTAGACTACAATTTGTATGACTACCAATACTCATTCAATTGCTATGTTTACTCCACACACCAAGGATAAAATGCTTCCTGCATGCATCCTTCACTGAATTCTTTAATGACCGAGTGGAAGGAAATAATCTGACAACGTCTTCTGATCAACCCACAGTGCTAGTGGCAGATTACAAGTCTCCAAGTACGAAGTGCACTTTTTGATTTGAAAGACTGGTTGCCATTAGCCAGACAACAATATTCTTTCAAGCATAACTCCTCCATTTCATGTAATACTTAACAAATTAGTCTCAAATATTGCTGTGCAGTGACTATATGAGATTACCACCATGCACCCCAATGTTTATTAATCTAATGTTAAGGAGTAACATGTGACAAATTCCACCTATTCAAAGGAAAAAATGGATCTGTGGGGTAAGACAAAACAGTAGACTGTTTAAATCACAATGTAGTTAAAAATACTGACTTTGTCCACTTGGGAGAAAGGTGACGTACCCTGCCCACTGCTGCTACGAATGTGCTTAGATTCTTCTCAGTAACAGAGCACCAGAACTGTTGCCAGGCTGGACTGCCCCATCAGACCGTAGTTTTTGGATTATACATCAGTGTGTTATGGTTTCACATCCAGGTTTTCCAAGTGGCACGCTATCACTGGGGAGAAGCTTGTTTATTTTAATTGACACAAACAAGAAGGTGTTTATCCAGGGGTTAAAGCTACTGACTGAATTGTCCATTTCAAGCTGTAAGATCCCTTCTGTAAAATGAAACTGATCTTCAATCTAATCAATGAACAGTTCATGTTTTTAGGAAAACACATGAGGACAGAGAAAATAAAAATAGCGTGCGTAATTTAAAAAGCAGTACTGATTTTGGTTTTTATGTACCTAGTTTTATTTTAAATTCTTTCGCGTAACATCAAAACTCTCACTATGTTTTCTTCTTAATTTACAGTACATGTGCAAATACAGCCCTATCCAATCTAAACCCATGTATTACTTATTACACAGCTTGTTAAATGGTATGTTATTTCCTCCGTTGGCAAAGGCAACAGAGATTTCCTCTCAGAGGCAGCAACAAGTCGAAAAAGAGAAGCAAACTGATCCATCTGGTTTCCAGACTACAGTGCTCTTTCCCCACTTTTCCTCAGTCATTCAAGTTTCACTGTAGTTTGAAACAACAAAATGAAGCCTGGCCGTCTAGCAACATGCCAGGGATTGCTTCCAGAGATTCTCCAGTGAGTATCCATCAATATTTTTCCAATCATCACCCTCTATTTACCTCTCTTCAAAGTATACACCAGATAAATATCAAGGTTTGATGGGTACTATCGTTACCCTTAAGGCAAGATATAACACTCAGCTCCTGGTTTTGAGGAAGCAAAGCATTTATGCCCTGTTTTCCACAGAAAAGTTAAGTCATATTAGAAAATGACCTTGCTACTAATTGCTGCTATTTCTCACGGCTGGGAGTCATGGCAGCAAAAGACAGGTCATGTTTAATACTGTTTGAACAGGTCGCGGCTAACCTGGCAACACCAGCGGAGATGTTCTTCCAGTTAGTCAAAGTCTACTGGAAGTATTTAAAGGTCTTCTAAATCTGACTTATTGGACATTAAGTAACTGTCAGGATGCAGCATCTTCCTCTCTGTAGAATAAAGAGCTAAGGTATTTATTTCTTTTTCTCCAGGAACACACAGAACTCACGGTCTCCTGGGGACTCCCAGATTTTTTTAGTGGATATTCACAATTTTTCAAAAGGACCATTTTGTTTGGCTTCAAGAGCAAAACTGATTTTAGATAAAACTCTTTTTGAGTCAGGAGAAACTATCAAATCTCATGAAGGACATAAGTAATAAAAGACAAAAATCCTAGTATTTTGCTGGCACCCAAAGAAAGTGGCTGCAGCAGGCACATGAGAAAAAGATAGCTCCTCCAGAGTAATTTCCTAGTATTATTTTTAAAGAGAAAGCATTGCAACACTTATCTGCCAGAATAACACACACTCTTACTCTGCCAAATGACTGAGATGGGAAGACAGCTGCTAATAATGGCCCTAGTCTCCTTCAGTACAAGGCCTTAAAACCCTACTCTGCGAATCTGTATTTTTAAAAGAGCAAAGTTTGCCAGATCTTGTCAAAAGGAATCCAAGAGCCTCCCCAAACCAAAGAAAGATTAGTTTAACTTGGTCAGTTCCCCGCTACAAATTACCACGAGATTTTACAGGCAAGTCCACTGACACCTGAGGGTGCAGGAATGAGAAGTGGGGAGGGATGGGGTCTGCTCATGCCAGGCTGGCACCAAACAAGTCTATGAAATCTCAGCTCTATTCTCCCATAAGCCACTTTGAGAAGGGATGCAGGTACCGTGAAAGATATTTCTAGCTGCAAGTGTTTATTTACGGGTCTGCAGTACCTTCAGAAAACAAGATGTGGGTGGTTATCTCTTGTTTCAAATATTTAAAATTTACTGAAAACATTTCTCTAGCAAAGAGCAAACTTAATGACGAAATAAAACTCAGATTTTATGTAAACATTAAAGACAAAACAAAATACATACAGAATAGAACCCAAGCACAAACTCACATTTTTGTCATAAATGTTTCCAGAACATGGTTGTCGTCTGTTATTCCTAAGACTTCTGACATTCGGGCATACACCTAGAAATAAACATTTCAATAGCAACATATTAGAGGCATTTACAAGTACCAACATTTTCTGTTATTCTAAAACCTTCCCTATTTCAGTTTCGTATGAGAACAGCACAGGCACACAGGCTGGCCCATGCAGCCGAGCTGAAGTGCTCTGTTTGGGAGTGATGGGGTTTTACTTGCCCTTGAATATATTTTTTTCCACAAAAGAGACGTAAATTTTCCACATCAAGCTCACTGTTTTTCACAGAACAACATAGTCTCTATTGAAAAATCCTGTTATACTACAAAGGGGATGGACAAAACATTCTTCTGTTGGTCTCTGTCCTCAGCGGGATGTGATTCAACACTGTCCTTTGGCCTGCGTTTGCAAATTCTTGCCCTGCCAATCATAAATTCCAATAAATTAAGTACTCTTCAGACATTCTGTTTTGTGTTTGTGAAGGGAAAACAAAGGCAGCCAAATAACTAGCAGTTGTATACCTTTCCCCTTTATTTCAGATGCAAGACATATATTACCATCCAAGTTTTTTCTACCCATCAGATCAAACTGCTGTTACGGTGCAGCAACAAACACACAGGACACATCAAGTACATTTATTTCCTTACTGTGTAATTTTCAAAAAAACATTCTGTAAGTTTTAGCTGCCTAACTTTTAGTCTGGATAAAAACATTTCACTGAGTTAAATCAACTTCAGAAACAGAAGGGAGACTTGTACCACAAAATCGCTTTACAATCCCCTGCCAGCTCACTTTACCCTGAGCTCAAGTAACTCTGAGATTTGCGTACAACTGGGCTAAGCGCTGCCAGTCAGTCCGTTTCATTTCAGTCATTGTAACCCTTAGTGTCACGAAACCAAATATTATGGGTTATATGTAATCCTTCCACACGATGTGACCAAGCCAAGTGTCCCTGAGGTCTGAGAAGAGAGCACCTAGCAGGGCAGAGGCAGCGTTACCCAGCGGTGAAGGCCTGGTGCCACCTAGCTGTCACTTCTGCTCGCTCACAGCACATATTCCACACAAATTTTGCCGAACTGGAGCCAACTCAGTCCTCCTGGCACTGCACCTAAACTGCCTTGGACCAACTTCCCTTCTGCCGGTGACGTAATCCCACGACTTTGCTTAAAACCCAAACCAACAGCACTCTACATCTGAGGAAGTCATTAATAATAATGACAACACAAATACTAAATGAGAAAATAAAAATTGCACTTCTGTGTCACACAGAATCACAGAATTAGAGAATGACAGGGGTTGGAAGGGATCTCAAAAGATCCCAGAGACTTCAGTTTTAAATTCAAGTAGAATAAAGGCATGGATAAATAAGCTTGCAGCTCTAGCCAGAAATTCCACCAAGATCAAGGATAAGTTAACCTGCGAGCTAGCTTATTCTTTTTTTTTAATAATGATATGAATATAATTTATTGTGACAAAATCAGAAGTGAAAGGACATTCTAAATAGCAAAGAATTACTATACAGTTCTTTAAACGTTGCAAAATATCAGGTTCACACTGTAAATGTGAAGTTATTTATCACCATTAAACATGACAACGACAATATATTCAAATAAAAATACTTTTGTCCAGCTAAAATATCTCTAACTAGCGCGCAGCTGAAATGCTAGAGCAGCTGCAGCTTTAGCCAAGTTCAAGAACTTCTCTAGTTGATACGAGGAAAAGAGAAAAAGAGCTAGCAAGGAATGTAAACGTATCAGCAAACACCCGTTTCTGTGAAGAGCTTTCCTTTCCACCACGGGAGCGCATGTGGCAGCAGCATTGTGCTCTGTTGTCAAACTCGGCTCTCCCCGCATCAGAGTTTAACAAATAAAATACTAAACCAGCAGTCAGTGTTGACAAAGAGCAGTGCTTTAATCCACAATTATCCTTGTAACTCTTACTACTCCTTTTATCATCCATTAGCTTTGATTCCCATTATCCCATCAAGAACTGTGTCAACGCTTTTGTCCCTGGGGATTTCCCACAACTACTAGGATCTGACAGCCAAGCCTGAGTGCTAAGCAGGATCATTACCTCTTAAATCCACTTATCTGATCCACTGAATAGTAAATTGAAAAGCTCATTAACAGCAACAATCTGATTTGTTTTCACATGTGACAGGGTCATTTCAAGTCAGCGTGAATACAGTGCTTGTAATAAAACCTACCACCCGTTCTGTAATGTGACAAATTGTAAGCTAAAATAAACGTGATATTTTAAACACCTTCTTCAAAATCATTTTCAAAACCAACACAGGCTCTGTAGCACGTAAAAATAGAACAGCAAACAACCCCCAACCACAACAATGAAACACCCTTAAGACTTTTAAGCACTATAAAAAATTAATGATAAAGCATTTTGGATGTATAATAATAATAAAACACACTTGAACAACAAAGACCGTGCTACATATTCAAAAGGCGGAAAAGAACTGTTGAAAGGGGTAATAAAAGGATGTGGAACCACGCGTAGAAGTGATCTCATCAGCCTCGGCTGGGCTCCCTTGCAGAGCCGTGGAGGGAAGGGCAGGACGGAGCCAGGGGCGCCTCGCCACCACTGGGCCCCCTCCCCTGGAGACCTCCCCCTGCCTTCTTCCAGCAAGGCAAACCCAAGGCTTACAGTTCTACTTCTCCCCAGACACTTACGTAAGGCGCAGGGTAAGTAACTTTCGGTAGGAAACAACCGGTTTATGACTTCTGGAAAACCTTCACACGGTCATTCCCCAAATCCTTACCAACTTCAGGATTTATAGCTTCCCAAACAAATCCTACCACAACACACAGTGCTACGTGGTATCACCAGAAAATGTAAGCTTAACAGTTTAACACCATCACCATCTCATTCTTACAACAGTTACGAACATCGGTGAAAAATCCACGTACTCAAGGGCCCTAAAGCAAGCTGGGGCTGATTCCACCGTTGCGACTGACAGCCGAGCGGCCTCGCTGCATTCAAAGGTGACAGCAATGGTCGTGAGAAGAGACCTGCAAAACACCTTCAATAACAGTTTCAGACATACTAAAGCCAAGTGTGAAGGCAAGGGATCCAGAGATCCTTCTCCCCCCCCCCATTTGTACCATTATAACCACCTTGGTGGACTGCAGACATCTGAGGAGGGCAGCGGGCTCACAAGTGCCAGGGAATTTTTTATGACCTAGCAGATTTATCAGTGGTTCAAGTTACATAACCATATACTTCCCAACTACTTGAACTGTACCTGCTGTGTTTCAAAAGGACGAGAAAATAACACTGTAGAAGCAATGTATTATAAAGCAAAGCACTTGTATATAACTAATATCCAAGAAAAAGGTGAAATAATTGAGTAATCACACTAAAATTTCATTTCCCTGTCCTCTCTACTCTTTGGCCCTAGATATGCTTAACTTTGCTTTGTCTTTTGAGGTCTTCTCTTTTTGGTACTATCATTATAACTCTGAAGAAGCTAATTATGTCAATTCTTAAATGTGAAGCAGATTACAGAACTGGGAAGCTCAGAATATGAGTTCCTAAAGGTTGTATGGCTATATAATGACAGTCACAGAAATTCAATAACAGCACTGTACGGAATGTACTCAAACGCACCCCATGAAACAAATTAAAACAGAGCAATGAATCTCTCACACTGTGCAAATAAGAAAACACAAGAAAATGTCGGTTTCTATATGTTTCATAAGGGCTATTATAATGAATTAAGATTTTGGATAATGAATCTTCAGAAAATTACAGTAAAGTTATTACCCGTAGGCACAGTGTAAATGCTTAAGATATTATAACTTCCTTGAAGCTCTCCAGGCCTTGCTGTGGAGAACTATCACTGCAACATTAAAGTATTTTGTCATGAACATTGAGGGCAAAACCAGACCTTAGCTGCATCTACCCCAACCTGACTGAAGCCAAGCGGGACCAGCCAGGGCCGAGGACACGCGGCAGGTCGGGGAGAGCGGCTCCTTCCCCGTGGGCCGCTGGCAATTCACGCAGAGCAGGGGTGGCTGCAGCAGGTTCCTGCGGCTGCTGTCGTCCCAGCGCATCACACACTGAAACTCCATACTCATCACAAGTTTCCTTCTCGGTGTCGAGTGCCACAACCCAGTCATTTCCACCGTTTTTAAAATCACACTCAGGTATTTTGAATTTTCAGTGCTTAAAAGCTCCATTACAACGCAGCAGAAATCTAGCTTCCTAAATCCCACAGACAATTTCTGAAAATCTAAACTGAATCTGCTAATTAGTATAGCACTCATCTACCTCCTGAACAAACTAAAGTCTTTTTCAAGTCTTGGCTTTTCTATCCTCTCCAGAACAGAGGAAAACCTTGGTCAGTTCCAACTCCTGACCAGCTGTCTTCAAAAGGTCAGATCTCAAAATACTCTTAACTCATGAGTCTAAACCAAGAGAATGGGCTAATCTGTTGCTTTATAGTTAGCCCCCTAAATGAAAAAAGCTCAAAAACAGGCCATAGGAAATTGCCTGCTAGTTTCAGAGGCAGTTTCGGTCGATTAAATTGGGCTTAGTGCTAAATAAAAAGTAGGCTACTCTCTCCCATTCACTGCCGCCTGTGTTTGTAAGCAATCAGAGAAACTACACCAGTTACATACTATCGACTGTCTGACCCATAAACCCAGTTCAATTAAAATATTGCATAAAGTTATCCTCAGCTGAAAGAGGCCTCCTATAAAATAACATTTAAAAATACAGGGTATTGTTAGTACAACTCCGTGTTGTGCGCTAGGGGAAAGTGTAAACCTGGTGTGTGGCTCAGTCATTGCCATGGACGCTATTTCCCTCCTAGTCTGTCACCACAAGTTGAAATAGCAGGAGGTGTTTGCAGTTCCTGCAAAGGCTGTTTTCCCAGCCCTCTTCCCCAGCCCCTTCCCGGTCAGCTCAAGGGAGCACAAGAATCCACCAGAGTCTTGGGGTGGGAGCGATTAACGCCCAGCCTGCTGCTCCATAAGATGTCCATGAGAAACCTCTTCTCAAATGGAAACTGATCTCTATTTCAGTGACTTTCTCTCAGCTTTTGTTTACTTCTTTCTTTCTTTATTCCTAATTCCTGTTTTCTGAAAATCTTGAAAGAAAGATTTACAATTCTAGTGAGCTTACTGTGAACGAACTGCTGTTTTATCACTGATGCAGCACAAGAAGCATTTCCTGGAAAAAATATTAATTGGTTTATCTGCTAGGTCTTCAGTTAGCCAATTGTTAAAAAGGTGTTTGGCTTTAAAAGTCTTGTTTAAACCTTTGTTTTTGTAAAGCACCATCTCAGATTTTTAAATCTACTGTTTCTTTTGTTCCCCTCCGGGGCTTAAAGTACAAATACTATAGTGAAAACTGAGAACTGCTATTAACAGCTATTACTTTTTGAACATGGGAAGATTTTTAGTTTTCAAAGCACAGTTCTGGGCTATACACTGAGCTATATACTGCACTGCGGAGATTCAAGCCTTATATGCAGTTAGGTATTTGCTTAACAAGAAGATAAAATGCTGCTTTAAAATCCTCTAATAATTGAAATGAACCAAAACTGTACAGGCTACAAGAGGAGATTTGTGGCAGTCAGAAAATTCCAAAATATATTATAGGTAATTCACTAGCAGCAATCCACACTCTTACTTGCCCCTCACACTATTAAAAGTGTACAGGTTAATTTTATTTGGTTGCTTAATTGTGTCTAAATGAGTGGCCCACTCGGCATGCTTATGTGCAATAAAACTCAATGCTAAAGCATCACCATTAGTTTAGCACTTAAAAACAAGTAATAAAAATCTTAGCTACTTATTATAGTTCTAAAATTTCTATATCCAAAACTATTTTGTTGTACTAACTAGCATAGCTGCTGCTGTTCCCCACCTCTCAGGATCGAGCCTTTAAGCGTACAAAATTTAGCGACATCGCAGAATTTCAGAAGGTTTTGCACCAGGGTTGTACACGCGAGTGCTTTTGCACATTTATCCCGCAGCATAAGGAGAGGTGTTACAGCCACCACAGCTAATACTTGCAATTTGAACAACCCTCTTTGGCAAGCCAGAAATAAGATAATTGTTCAACATAGGCTGGCTCTTCTGAAATACTGGAAGCATCGCCTGTAATTATAGACATCTGTCATTGCTAGCCACTCAGTAGTAGCCCTGACATCAATATACAACTATAACACTAAACTGCCTGCAGGCACGACAATGGAAGCCAGATACGAGAGGCGGGCAATCATCTGCCTCATCCAAACTATCTGTCAAAGGTTCCTAACCACAAATAGCTCTTACGTTTTGTATCCTTAGGATAATATGTTGATTTATTTTAGATCCTCTAATATTTACAGTCTAGGCCATCTACTAAAATAAAGAAACAAACCTTATGGCTAATGGAGGCAGTTACCGTTCGAAACCATCACGGAGGGTCATAGCTCACCACTCCGGTGTTAAACACCGATGGCTGCTTCGAACGGGCACTTGTGCATAAACTTACCCTCCTCCCTTTGCTGAAATCATACCTGCTCATTCCCAGCTACAAGATAGAGTGATTGCCGTTCTCTCATCAGCCAACCCAAAGGAATATTTACATTTCGAACCTTGAGAATATTTGTGCAGAAACACGCACAGCAAGTTCCAGTATCCGGGGGTTCACCGTGTCAGTGCAGAAAGGAGAAGTGCTCTGCAGAATTACCTTCAACATATGATTTTGAAAAAAGAATTGCATTAATGAAAAAGTATGGTTACAGATTAGATACTTCACCAGTTCTTAGCGGGAAGCTGATGCACTCTCCTAACCAAGGAATAGTTTCTTGAAATTTACAGACAAATGTAGATAATCTCTTTTTAATTCTAAGGTGAAAATCACGCTGAAACCCTCAGTCTCTCCTTTTCTGTCTTCATTTGAAAATCAATCTCAGAAAGGGGCAAAAAAGATTGTAGGTTTAAACTAATTAGGAATTAACATCCTTACAATTATCGTAATTTGTTATTAACAAAACTGAGATTTCTTACCATGATTCACAACAGCTTCTGTTGAAGAGAAACTATTAATTACTAGACAGACAGTTAGCTTACAAGCGAGCTGCATTTTAAAAACCTCCTTTAAAATACAATTGCTAAATGCCTTACAGTGCTGTAATGTGAGACAGGTTCAAATCTTATTACTTCACTGAAATTAAAACCTAAGTTTTAATACTGTTCAAGTCGAACAATGATTCCACACTTTATTGCTTTTGAAATCCCTTGATGATCATAGGAAAAAATGCCCTCGAGAAAAAGAGACTCTGTTTTCGATAAACAGAAAATACAGTTTGCACTCTTAGCCTCTTTGTCATCACAAAAAAAGGATTTAATGCCAATTCTTTAAAAAAAGACTTTTTTTCACAAAATGTGCACCTTGTGTGCCATTTGTAAAATCAGCTCACTTTCTTTTATTTATTACTGCAGCGCGGCAAGGCAATAAAGCAGCTACTGATAGCTAATAAATTACATGCCTTTTAAAACAATTCTCCAGCTACAAAAACTTGTAACTACAAAGGCTTACATTTACATGGTACATCGTGTGAAATGTCTGTATTTATGTTCTAGTTAACCACATAAATAAAATCTGACCCTTTATTAAACAGCCGAGCACGAAACAGGGGCTACATCTGAGATTAAACAAAGGGTAACTTTTTAAAGCTTTTGTACAGATTTACATAAACATAAAATGCAACAAAAAATTGGCCTAAGCAGTACATGCACAAAGTGTTTTAAAAATAATATGCATCTTTAAGTACGCCCTTCAAGCTACCTTCAGGAAAACAGTGATCACCAACTGATTTACTCCGAAATCTAAAAATTACATAAGGTTTTCTGGAATAATCACAACATATTCCTGTAATATAAAACAAATTTCTCCATCTTGTACCATGAAAAGCAGGATTTGTATTTTTAATAATAACTAGATATCGTAGTTTTGAGAAAGTATTTTTTGGTTAAAACATTTTAAAAAACCAACAGTGCTGCAGTCTTACTTCATCGTATATCTCTCTTCAAGATATGCTTTAAATCTATAAATATCTATTAAACTAACTAAATTGCTCTCAAATATTTTTTCTTCATGGCTGGCCCAGCAATCCTAGCCAGCCTGCACAGAACGCTGAGGTGCATTACCTTTTAACTTTTGTACTGCATGATTTTTAGGCTGATGTGCTAAACTCTTTTCATACATTTCTTCCTTACAATTGGCTTGTCTCATAAACATTAAACGAAGCTTACAATCTTTTTAATTGTCTCGATATCACCATGAATCTAAAGTTAAGATGTGTAGTCCTAATATTAATTTCCTCCACTCACAGTTAGTTTTATAGCTTCTGTGGCTTTGGTTTTGCTTTGCTCACGCAACTTTTTCTTATTGCTGTAGTTCCAAAATGGCAGATCTTTAACTGAGCGTGAAAAAACCCAAACAACACATCAGCTCCCTGCTAATAAATAAAAACATTTAAAATATTGCTATTCATTTTTAATATAACTACCCCTGACATGTTAGTAAAGGCGCCGCACGATTCCCAATTCCTCACCAAGCCACCACCACCCTGACTATCAATCATTTTGAGCAGAGATGCTGTGGGGCAGATCTTGCAGTCTCACTGAGCATTGCGTGATGCAAAATGAGATGGGAAATAGTTTTTAGACACTTTTCTAGTCCCTTAATCCTAGGGCCACCTTTCCCTATGGTAACCAAAGGTTTACTTTGGTAATACGCGTTTTCTTGCACATCATCAGCACTTAAAATACCAAGACAAAGACATTCATTATCTAAAGCAGACAAAAAAGGAGGTTTAGCAAGCAAAGCGGCCAGGCCAACAAACAAAGCGGAGCCCACGGTTTCCTAATTCAGGTTAGACTGTCTACTTGTGGGGATGAAATATAGTTGCAATTTTAAGACGGTAGAGAATAAAGGGTGAATGGAGGCTGCTGTGTCTAGATGTGGAGAGTGTTCTTTGCATGACAGAATGCCTAGGAAGACCTTCTTAACAAGACTCTTAGAAACAACAGTTTGGTTCAAGAGGAGTTCCAGCTATATTTAAATACAAAAATTAAATACTGATGCTCAGCAATATATTTAAATATAAAATACTGAGTGATGTATTTAAATACAAAAATACATAGCAATACTGATAATTCAGCAACTTCTCATTTCACCCAAGAATTTAAGCTGAAATGTAGGACACCAAAATCAAGCAAGAACTGAGAAAGGACTCACAGAGTCTGACCTACAAACACAGAAAGTATTCGAGAAGTGTATTTTGAAGAGAAAGTTGCCAATGTAAAGTTTTGGTTGAAATTAAGTAACTATAAATGTAACCAAAATTTGACAAAACATCCTGTAAGTTAAGGAATTCCAAACACAGATATAATGCACAGATAACACAGAAATAGATCCATCTCTGGATCACCAGCAATGAACAGAATTATAGATACACAAGTATTGAAAATCTTACAAAGACTCATAAAAACTAACAAAAATGATCAATTAAAATTTGTCAAGAAACGTGATCGACAATTATTCTCAGTAACATGTGGAAAGTTGTGGACTTCAGCCTCTGATGTTAAAGCATGGAGGGGGGGAAAAAAAGAAAAAAAAAAAAAAGGGGGACACCCTGAAGTAGGGTGCAGAAAACCACAGAGCCTGAATCATCTTGGCTCTGTCTGGAGAAACCCAGATTAGCACTCAGGCTAAGAGGGAAAAGTATAGAACAAAATAAAGAAAGGCCACCTCACCCAACATTTGGATTAGTCGCACTAGAGTCAATAGAGCAAGGAACACTGGAGTCATGTCGGGGACTGGGAGGCAGCCCCCGGCCAGGCGGTGGCACACACGCACCTACAGGTCCTGCACCGCTTGGAAGTGGGGCCACATCATCTCCATCCCGCAAGCAGGCCCTCACATAATGACCTCTTCCTACAGTATGGCTGATAGTAATGGTCCTTAATATTATACAGAGCAATATTTCGGTTCGTTTTGCTGACCTCTTAAGCAAATGAGATAATCAAATCTATGCAAACATGATAGATAACAGAACGCCGTCAGACACGACTGCTCTCTACAGTCAAAGAATCTGAAGCACTTCAGCAGCAAAGCAACCTAGCAAGGAGTGCTGCTGGGTGCTGACTCACGCTTATCTGAAGGGATATTGCAAAACTAATTTTTTAGCTCCAGCAGCACGTACATTTAGATGATTACATAAAAATCTAAATAATATTGTAAATGTTACTGCTATTCAGCAGATCAGAATGAAATTGGTTATTAAATAAAATGCATAAACTAGAATGTACCTGTGCTGTTAAGAGCTCATTCAAAAATGGTCTATTAATGCTGCTTAAAATCATCAGCTCCTATGTGTATTCTTAAAAAATTAAAATAATAGAAGTATGATTTTATATTAATTTACATAAAAAAGTTTTGACATATCTTACGATAAGCCACATTATTGCGTAGATGATATCTATACAAATCATTTAATACTTAAATTGATATAAACCCCCTGCTTCAGAAATAAAACTTTTTTCCCAGAAGACTTCCTTCTCAATAGAGCTACATGCCTCAAGAAACAACTCGTCAGTAGAGAGAATGCTCTGGAGAAATAATATGGAACCTTCCTCATGGCCTTCCTAACTGCAGTTCTTTTGATCCAAATTGATGCCAACTACTGACTCTTCCAACAAAGACATAGACGAAACCTTTGTGAAACGACTACTGAAATACTGGGGTTTTTCCTCCTTGCTTAGAAGAATGGCGAGTGGCAGAAAACAGACATCCGTTTGCCTTCCTAGAAGTTTAACAGATGTGCATTAAAATCTGAGTACTTAAAAAACATATTCCTGTACATGAAACAGATCTATGTCAGGACATTACTGACAGTTTTGGGGTTATTTTATAAGCATGCAAAAAACAAACGTCAGAAAGAGCTCTGCATAGTCTGATAAAAGTAATTCTAGGATGATACACACATCAAATGAAATATGAAATAAAGCCCAAATGCTACGTGGTCTGCTAATGTGATATCAGGATATGGCAAACAGTTCCACACAAGACAACAGCCACCACTGCCCTCGCCCCTGCACTGGGTGGGTGAGACAGGTGTATCACTGCTCCTTCACTGGGCAGATGCACAAAGATGAACCAGTTGTTCTGCCTTCTGCTAATCCGATAGGGTATGAAAATCACACACTGGCGTATACAAGATACTGACAAAGTCCAATACAAACCTGAACCAGACAGTCTGGATAAAATATTTATTTTCATTTTGTTTTAACTGAAATAGATGTTCTCACATGGGAAATCATTTCTTAGTTTAAGCATGCCATGTACAAACCCAAGTAATACTGCTTTAAATACCAGGGTTGCCAGTTCTGAACACATCATACACAAGCTGAGGAAGCCAGATGCCTCCCATGGCAACTCCAGATTCTATAAAAAGAATTAACAATTAACCATGAATTAGCTCTTGACTTTGTTGTACGGAAGAAACAGAGCTCTGACAGCTTTAGAACATCTGTGAATAAAGGAGACAGTTGGCCGTAAGGTGTTCCACTAAGTCACCATAAAATATGCCACTAATACTCAGAAAATGTTTCTTTCTCCTATCTAACTTCATATTCAGGGCTTTTGGCAAAATATGTTCAAACAAGTAGAATTTCCATACTATTATTTATTACCTATCTTCACTCATCTGTTACCAACTTGAAAAGAGCTGGATTTTTACTGGCATGAAAGTGCTGCTATGACAGGTTATATTCCTAAGGACTGTTTAAAGAAATTTATGAAGTGTCTTAATTCTGCCATTTTAGTTACAGAACCATGTATTAAAATTGAGAGGGAGATCTTTTTCTTTTTTGGCTCAAAACAAATAAATTCGAACTCTTCTCGTCTCACTCCCCAAATCTATTCCCAGAGCCACCATTACAATAACATTGAGCCAAGGCTTGACTTATGCATGAGTAATGTCACAGTGAAACAGGCATAACTATAATTATCTCAATTCTGGCCTGACAGAATGCTTGCATTGCACTCTAAAAGTAAGAAAAGATACCAGGTTATGGAACATGAAGTGGTGGAAATGAACAGCAGTACCATGCCATACTCCATACTGTCATACCTGACACCTAACAATATGTGTGATCTCAGCTATAGCAGCACTGCACTTTTTAAGAAACATTTCTACGTACTCTCTTCTCCTTCCTACCAGCAACACAAGGTAACTTAAGATGGCTTTATCAGCATTTCTTACCTTAACATGTGAATGTCTTTTAAACAAACTACACCATACGTGAGCCAGAACTGTTCCCTCATGGCAAAAAAGATGAGCAGGGTGCTGGGCTGCGCCAGGCAGAGCATCCCCAACAGCTGGAGGGAGGTGAGCGTTCCCCCCTGCTCAGCACTGCTGAGAGACAGCACATTCGGTGATACGGTTGCTTGTAATACTCACTTTTAAGGTAGTTCTGTTTTAACTGCTATGAATCTTAGATCACTAATGCTCACTCTAATTTAATTCTATTTTAAGTTGTTGTTCTGAGAATTATTCTAGTCGCTAATTTATGTGGTAAATCTTCACATTAAAGACTGAGACAGAAACAAATAGCAATATGGATTTTTTAGTAACTGAACATACACACAATTAAATAAAAAAGGGAGTTCTTCTCCTTACTTTTAAATGCAGATTCACAACTAGCAAGGTTTTACTGGAGGATTAACCTGCATTTTTCAGCTTTCTAGCATCACCAGAATGGCACAAAGGAATTCAAGCAGTATTGCTGTATCATTGCAGAAGTCAGTGTTACTGAGAATAAAATGAAATAAAATCGGAAGTGAGGGAAGGCCAGTTTTCAGACGTCTGTACTTTCAGGACTCTCCTATACGTTCCTGCTTTAATTCTTCTGGCACTCTTAGCAGGAGTAAGGAATCAGCATCAGTCAGTCTTCTGAGTGCCGGTGCCCAAGCCAGAACGCAGGCACAAAGCTTCAAACGGTACAGCGAAAAGACACACCAAGTAATACGTGACACGTAACCAGTCATACTACTCTCTCTTTTCCTATTCAGTCTTTACAACCAGTAGACCAACGGCATACACAGTCAGGGGAAGGGAAGGTAGGTAGTTAACTCTGACACTCTAATGAAACCACATTTAAGAGCACTGCCTGTAGCCTATGTACACCCAGAAGCTACATTAAATTGCTGATGACTTAAAATCTACTTCGGGTCAAGCTCAGCCTTTGTGCAAAATCTTTTCTTTTACTTCGCAAGAAGTAGGTTTTTCTAAAATCTAACCTCTATGCAATGTGAGCCTTAATATCTGCATGGTACGTGCTGCATCTTTCGATCTAAACATGATCAAACCGGGACAGATGGGCCCTAGTAAGACCCAACTACAGGAGCTGGTTAGAAGTTTTACAGTCTGCCCCCTTGCAAAATGCAACTCCAGCAGTATTAAGAGATTCACTGCAAATTGCTGCAGCAGAAGCCGTTGTTCCTGCCACCCCTGCACTGGGGCCAGCAGGCTGCTCTCTTCCTTAGGCTCCTCTGCACAGGAGGGTGGTTCTGTTCTGCTCTTCCAGCTCCTCTTTAAACACGGCCACGGCCACACACTCTTGCACACAATTAGCCGTCTAAACTTCGAACACAGCAAATGCCACTAGAGGGCTCACGTATTATTATGAATATAACACACAATTTCTATGCACTATGGAAGTTTACAGAATGGGCATTACACCATTACTAAAATTCTTTTAAAGAGAGAAACACTGTTGCCAAATATGTTCTTGGGTCAAGGTTTAACGAAATAATAGACTGAAAATGACCAACAATCAACTGTGTAGCTAGAGTGTTAAGTCAGCAGAGGATTGCTGTATTTTTTCCACTTAAAAGAGATCAACATCCAAAACAACTGCAGCAGGAGAGTAATTGCTAGGACCAGCATTATACCTCTTGCATAGACAGAATAAGATAGCTAATCAGGAAGGAAAAAAGATACATTAGGTATGCACTAGATACGTACAACACATTTTTATTCCTGTCCATGTTAAACTGTGCTCCAAGACAGCAAAACCAATGGGAATGATAGGTATCTATCAATTATTAAAGGAATTAAGTTGAAAATATTGTGACGCCACATGATAGACTCTAAACAAGTATTTAATTTTAGAACTAAAGACCAATACTATATACATTGTAGACAAAAATAATAGTTGACAATGCGTCCTGTTCGGCTTAAAAACCAACTAAATAAAAATTAACAACAAGAGAACAGAATTAACGGTCTATGGCAGATGAATCCTCTATTGCACCTGTCCTCCACTGTGCAAAAGAACATCAGCCTGCCACTGATTATTTCTTTTTGACATGATTTATCGCCTACTATTCTTTAAACTTGATAAAGCAAATTAATCTTTGATTGCAGGAGCCACTGGAGGTTGTCATTAGTCATGTAGTTTGGTGAGGCTGCATGTGTTTCATTTACCAGTCACAAAGAAATGAAAGCCCAGCAGCCATCACTGGCTGCTTCGACTGTTTTCCTTATCCACCCAAGAGAAAAGATAACAGAATTCAGTACACAGGATTTTAAGCAGCTACTCTAGAACTGACCCATATAAACAGAGTATTTGCTTTTCCAGAAAGAATTTGATGTTGATAGGAAGAAAATTATTGTTAATGAACAACAATTTGAGCCAATTAACATCTACCTCACCCTAGCCATCTACAGAGTTGCATGAACAACACAATTTTATGTATTAAAAGTACAAAAATGAATCCTTAAGTAATGCATACTCATCTAGAAGATATATTGGAAAAATCTGTGCAAGTCTAACAAACGTGCACAGACTGAAAAAAACCCTTAAACTTATGGACTAATGCTGGACTGTCCATATCAGATCCCTTAGCCCTCCTGCCCCAGTACATCCTCAGCTGTCTTTGTGACCATGCTCAACATTGTCCCAACTTCCTAAGCCCAAGCCCCTCTGTGTCCACTGCCCCCTGCGTGGCTCCAAACCCATCATCTCCCTACCTCCAACTGGCGGCAGCACCTGAGGACAAGGACAAATGGCAAATCTGAGTGATTTTATTGCCCAGTCTTCATGGCATTGAGAAGGGTCACTCTGGACTGAAAACAACTCGCTCGGATTAGCTCTGCGACAGCAGCAGCAGCGGCGAGGTCTGAAATGTGCCAGCCCCGGCCGGGCAGGGCCTCGGGCTGCGCCTTGGGACGTCAAAGAGCCCAAGCACGGCTGGGGGTTGGTTCCTGAGCTTAAGCAACCAAAATGAAACAGTGTACAATGCCATCTGGGGAGGTATTTTCCCAGAAAAGGTCAATCCTTATTTCAGGGAAAGACATTAAGGAAGAAATTCTGCTTCAACACACAAAACTGAATGCGGGATGCAACAAAGGGCTACTGGTTCTTTCTCTAGGTAATTAAATGACACTTGTCAAAACACAGCAGAGTTTCAGGTACCATATGTACACAGGTATAATAAAGACAACCTTCCTATCTTAGGTAGTAATACAGTGCAGCATGATTATGTTAAAAAAATGTTCAGCTCATTTATATACCACTATATTTAAAAACAAACCTATCCAGGTTCTTTGCTTCAGCATCTCTTTTAACTGCAAGCCCTACATTTTAAAGAAGTTTATTAAGTGGAGGCAAAAAAAAAAAACTTGCTAATTTTGAAACCAATCAGAATTTTGATGTATAAATCCCAAACAATTACAGCGCTATGCTGTCTACCTTCTTTAGGTTACTTATTTATTTTAGAAAAAAACAGCTTAATGTGCTAGAAAGTTCATGGAACCTGGAAAACAAAGAAATATGATCAAACACCTCGGGGTGTTCTTCAGATTTAGAGTTGCCATTATTATTTGTATTAACATTTCATTACAGCAACTTCATATGATAAAGAAAAAAGCCCTGAACTTTTTCCTATCTCTATCTGTAGCTTGGAAGTTAAACAGAGTTACAAATCGTTGTGAAGTGTTGTGATGCATTACCGTATTTTTTTTTCATTTTTAAACTGAGCAGTTTGTGTTTATACAAAACTACATATTGCTACTAGAGATGGAATTTATTAATAGTAACAAATACCGACAACAACTGTAGGAAAAAAGCTCAAAAATATTGGCACAAGATTCTCTGTAGATATTTCAGAAAGCAGAATATAAAGAAACAGTGATGTAATTGTGAACTATTAACAGTAGTTTCCCATACAAAACTGCATTTTTAAAAGGTGAAAACCTCTACATTCCATAGATGCTCTGTTTTTTTCCTTAGTTGCACAGATAATTCTATGTTTATTTAACAGAAATACAAGTACAATAACTTACTATTCATATATAAATACACACTTACTGTTTGGCTCCATTGAGAAGCTATAAATTTCATCTATTGAACATTAGCTAAAAAAATTACATGTGTTTATCATCTGGATTATTCTCAGATTAATAGAGATAAATGACAAAACATAATCAGCACCAACTCTGCAACTTAATCATTGCATCTGAGCTATAGGAAACACTTAATTACTCTCATTTACTAGGTGCAATCTAATGAGAAGACATTAGCCAAATGAAAAGAATGCAGTACAAACAAACAAAATAGTTATACCATCATTAAAAAGAAACTCTGACAGTGCAGGTGACAGCATATGCAGGATAAATTACCATAATGTCCTAAATGCTGAGCTGTCAGCATGCTAATGCAGTGATCAGATACCCTGGGAATCTCAACACTAGAGCTGTCAGAACCAGGTATCATAAATCACCTCTCTCTACTGTACTGCTCATTATCACAGCTTTCTTAGACACGTTTCTCAGCACAATTCAGCACAGACAGGGAAGAAACAGTCACTCACGGAACACTAACACGTCCTTGCTTTCAGCATCCTTCAGAATAGACGGAGAACACTTTCAGGCTCAACTCCACATGCTCAGGCATCCATCCCCATCCCGTGTCTACCCGTGTCTCTGGACCCAGTTTCACAATAACAGACTAAAGTACCTTACTGCAGATTCTTGCCTTTTCCTCAGAAGAAATTAAAACCACGAAACCACCCTGAAAGGAAGGATTTTTCTCGTACTTACAGAGCCACTTACTTAGTCTACATGAAGATTATTTGTACATAGTTGTATCTTGGAATCTTTAAAGGAATACAGAAATTAAGAAACAACCGTGCTAGTATTGCACACCCAAGCATGCAGGTGTGTTAGTTCTGCCTGCATGCATTCCCCAAGTGTGCTACCTAAGTGAATACAGGAAATAGCTCATTTTCTTATAAAATGTGTATTTTCCTCCAGTACATCACCGGGAATACAATGAGAGGATGAACTCAGGAAACATAAAGGTGTATGTTTGTTTCCCGCAGAACCTGCTACATTTAATGCTGGGTAATACACCCACTGCAGCCATCCAGGCTCAGGGACAGCTAAAGAGCATCTTAAAGCAGATGCAACATTTCCTATAAAAAAACCCAAACCCAAGAAACAAAGATACATATTATCTTGGGCTACTGATATCTGAGCACTTGTAGCTTAAAATATGCTTCAGGATCTTTCGTTTTCTTACTCAGAGAGATGGACAGATGTTAACTTATTCACAGCTCAAACTGCAGATCATGAGAGATGACTTCCCTGGCTCGGTGGGAGAGGCATGCTGGGCACGACACTAAATCTCACCTTTAAGCTCAGACCCCAGTTAGAGGACACACAAACACAAGGTAATAGTAAGAGAAGTTAGGGTCATCTTGCACCTAGTATCTCGTACCTTGGGTAGCAGCAGAATCAGAGCTAATGTATTTTTAAGTCCTTCTATATGGTTTTGGAAGAGATATATGTAACAGACGAAAGCAGATGTTGTGAACAGGGGATCTTGCACAGTCAAATTCTTCTCAGTGATGGGATTTTGTCAGATCTCTGTAACTCACTGAACCTTCAAAGATTACTTATGATGACACTAAGTTTTGTTTAGGTTACACTAAGTTTGTGTTCCTCTAAACACCCACTGAAATCTGCTGCACTACCCAAAGGGGACGATTTACAACCAACCAACTATCTCTTGTCGTTTTTCCACAGCTACCTTCTACAACAGAACACTGCTTTTTTTTAATCACGCTCATAAGTATACTTCACATATCTCCAAAATTATGACTTAGGACTGAGAAGTCCATTATGAATGTGCAAATAAAGAAAAAATACAGCACAGAGCTCTCAGCAGTGCACGCATGTGCATCTGCATGCAAGACTCCCCAGGCACTGTCTGCGAAGCACCAGCAGCTGCGTGGTAGCAACCACCCTCCTGCAGGGGTTCCTGCAGCTCCCAGCACAGCAACACCCACAGCAATGGTGGGTAACACCCCTTGGCCAAATCACAGAATCACAGGTGGAGAGTAAATTCTTACTCAACATATAGACATTAGTTTGTTTATCTGGTTTTCCCTTCAATCAGATAATGCCACTTTTGACAGAAGTTTGCTTCAGATTTTTGGACACAAGGTTGGTTTTACTTTTGTTTTTGGGTTTTTTTGTTTGTTTGTTTTACCAGTAGTGCCACAGTGATGAAAGCCAGTGAAAAAGGAGTAGAAACACACTTTTGTTTTTCCTGCCACCTTTCAGATTTGCTACGCTGAGCACAATAAGCATTCATTACACTTTGAGTTTCAGATACCTGTGGGTGGGTCCAGCTGAGAGTTCTTATATACACACACACATTCATCTTATCTTGCCTTTATTTTGAGAATCAAAGTTTTAAATGATAGAAGTGCTAGAGAAAATGCAGCAAGTTTGAAAGATGAAAACTATTTGATCTCTAACAGAGCAACCATAAATCACCCTCAGATTGAGGGAAGAAATCAACTTTAAGAGCCTGAAATGATAAACCTGAGAATTAAAGAATTTTTAGGTTCCCAAACGCACAAAGAGAGTTCCTAATATTAAGCAATCTGATTTTTGGGTGTAATAAACTCCTGTTGATATCCATGGCACTAAAAATGCTCATTGCTTCCAAAAATTAGACCATTCATGTATCTTCAACACTGTGGCAGAAGCATGATACAGAAAATGCTGTTCAGATATGGAAGCCTAGTTTGTATTCTATATACTCATACTCGCAGGGAAAACTCTTCCCCTTTTCTAATTAAGTTGTGAAAAAAGAAAAAATAAAGCAGCACACTAAGGAATCCTGTTTATCTGAGACTTCAGCTTGCGTCTGCACAAGTTAAAAAAAGAAACTGGAAGGTTTTTGTATAATATAGGTATCACCCACTTGCAAATGCATTTGAGAGGTATAATTATTTTAACACTGTGTCTTATATTATTATTCAAACAACTCTTCATAATACCTTTTAATAAACACATGACAAAGTCATTTACTGACCAGAAAGACAGAAGGAGAAGACAGAGAAAGGAATGTCGGGGAAAGAAACTCAATAGGTAATAAAATATTTTTGAATTGGTTTCAGATTGGATTTGTGTGACATTTTGCGCACTGGTAATTGGTAACGGCATTTTTCTGTGAATACCTGCACACAGCCCTTAAGAATTCTTGCTGGACATATGTAATCTACACGAATAAATCCTGATTGCCCTCAGCAGATTTCAAAAACAACAGTTGCACGAGATATGTCATGTGGTCAGAGGCTTAATGTGTTTGCTTTAAAAATAAAACAAAACAACCATCCCCAAATGTACCTCTCCCATCTCAATCCCAGCACAGTCCTCTGCTCACTCAAGAAATCCTGCAGGACCTGATGCAAGCTCCAGTCCCCTCCTGGCAAACCACAAAGGGGATGGAGCTGAAGCTGGACAGTAACACTCAGAGGGGCAGTGAACTTTGGCAGAGATAGCAGTGTATGAAAATTTACATCATTAAATCCTGACTGAAAAGAAAGTTAAATAATTTTCTGGTTTTTGTTCTAATAAAAACTTACGTTACTCAAATTTTACAGTTCCGGTGTTTTTCCTATGTTCTACATAGAAATCAGTAGCTTCTTTAAAGAGAATACAATTATTTCTTTTCTTCCAAATCTAACGAGTGAGTATAGACAAAGAAATATAACATTCTGAACTTGTGCACCATGGGTGGAATAGTCTTACGCAAGGTCCATAGTGTTTTTTAAATAAGACTGTGTTTAAATTGTGGCTTGGAAAAAAACCCCAACTTTATACAGCTCCCTTCTCATGAGGCCAAACAGTCTCCTAACGGCCCCATACTTGTCTGTCGATGCACAGTCTTAATTAAAAATATGATCCAAATATCTTTAAACAAGTTAGCAAATCCATACTTACAGAAAATGAAGAAAGGAACAGGATTAAGGGAAGTTTAAAAAAGATTACTCATGCAGGGAATATGGGTATTATCAGTAGGTAAGGACAATAGTATGTGAAAGACAAAGTATGTTACAAGTCTTCTCAAGAAAATAACATTCAAAGATGACATATTCTAGTAATTCTGTGTTTATTTGTTTAAGTGGGTTTTAAAATCAAATGTTCAGTACTAACAAGAGAAAAGAGCAAGCAAGAATTATTGAAGCGCATGCTAAAAATCTTCTATATATTACAGACATGTAATAGGATTTTTTTTCTCTATCATAAGGTATTGCAGGGATGGACAGATAAATTACTGTCTATATTCATAGAATAATAATGAAAAACTACTCTTAAAGGGAAATCCTTCCAGATCTGTAAAACACTGGTGACAGCAGCAATCAACCTAAGAAAAAGCAGTCAGTCTTTGACTGATAGCCTCATTTATTTTTATGATCAATGATACATGTTACAGAGAAAACAAACGTAAAAAGTTTGTTTAAAAATGCTCTGCATATTCATACAGCATTATGCAACAATAAAAATTTAAATCTAACTAGACTAGCACGTGCTTTGAATATAACAAAGTAAGTAGCTATAAAGCATTATCACTGAGTACTAATACAAATAAATAGATAAATTCAGCTTATTTGAGGACAGCTAACAGACTAAAAGCATAATAGTCTCAAATATTCTTTTCAATTCATGATTTTGTTTACAATTCCCTAAAGTATGTAAAACTAGTTTTCCATAGACTGAAGGGTTAAACATTTGCAGTATGGATCAAAATATTTATGTTAAAATCTCAAAACATTGGTAAAATTCACTCATTTAAAAAATGTTTATTTTTATAAAGAAAAATATTTGCTAATTCAGGTTTATAGCAAATTTATACTGAGCTCTGTTAATATCCGACACAGTAAATCCCCTGACCTTCTATGTCTAATGCACCAAAATGAGGCAATAGTAAAGCTATGAATTAGATATTCTAGCTATTATTTAATACATTATAAGTACTTCTGTTAGTTTCTGAGGAAATTAGCAAATTATAATGTCTTTCTCTTCATAAGAAACCCTCTTTGGGCAACTATCAATTGAGTGTGACTGTAATTGATAACCTGAGCTGATTTTACATTCTGTTACAAATCCAGGTTCAGAAGGTTAATTATGGCCCGGCCACAGCTCATCCGGAAACACGAGGCTGCTCGCTGGATGCCAGTTTAATGAAGATGTACTGCCGGGATCAGGGCAGCGTGCTGACAAACCATCGGGACCTCGAACATCACTGCAACCAGCATTAACACGCACTCGGGCAGTTTAACTGCCCACGTCAGAGTTTACAACCTTGTCACCCTTTCATTCAGAAAACGTATTGCTCTGTTTGCTCCTTTCAGGGACTCTGTGCTTCGCTTTTTTATTCTCTTAAATCTAGGGATCGATAGGAGTGCGTCAATGCAAAACTCGTTATGCAGTAATGACCAGCAAAATTCAAATGAGGAAGGACGAACACTTTGCTACTTTTTCTGTCACTTCCCTCTGTAATACTGAGTTTAACTGTGCATCAGAGTAGTCCCCTTGCGTTTTAATGATATGCTTACACAATATAGATACATTTTAAAGACATTTGAAAATTACCATAACAAACCACTTACAAGGCAAGCGATGACATAACAAGTGTTACAAACATAAATTAATAGTTACATGATTTCTCTCGCAAGATCAGCACAAGACCCTCTTATGTACTACACACACAAAACAGTTTCTAATGCAGAAGAAAGCTTATAATTTTAGAAAAAATCTAACATGACAGAGCAGAAAAACCATCAAACCAAACATACCGCTTAGCGCTACAGTAACCGTACCAAATCTCACCCTTCCAGCCGCACATCCAAGTCCATTACTCAAACACCAAGAAGCAAGCAGAAGTGTACTGCAGATGCCCAGTGTGCTTTTTTAGTTCTTGTTTCCTCGCAAAGCGAAGATGAGGCAATACAGTAATCTCACAGAGGTCTTTAGCATCACAATTAACTGTTGGGGTGCACTGGAGAACACTAATAGTATTTTCAAAGTTAACTTGACTTATATTACAGAGCACAGATTAATAAAACCCTCTTTGACCTCCTGTATTGTAGCCCTTATGCAAAAGGCAATAATTGACAGTAGCTCAGAAAACAAAACAGGCAGTGAGAAAAATAATGCCAGCCAGCCTGCAGAAACACAATTAACTTCTGCAGAAGTCCTACCTTGTTCTTCTCTCCAAACTGAAAACCCAAGTTAAGAGAACTTCAAGTTTCATTTTCAGACAGAAAAGAGACAAAAATCTCATTATTTACACTCCAGATTCAGATTCACAAGTACTAACACAAAATTTTAAACCTCTATATGATTCAATCATGTTAAAGAACAGTTACAGTGTGTAAGGAGATCTAAATCATAGAGAAGGGAGCTTGCGGATGTGAGTACAGTTTCCTATAAACACAGGCAACAAAGTCACTTAATCCTTTTACAAAGCGTTCGAGCTTCATTTTCAAATTTGTTAATAATTTTCCCTCCATAATTCTCCCTTTGGGAGGCCATTCTGGAACCGTGGTCTTTGGATGAGTAGAAATCATTTTTGAATTTCTAGACAAAGGTTATTGATAGCCATATCCATTTGTTCCTGTGCCAACAGCGTCCTTAGTTTGAAAAGCTCTTTTACCTCCCCAGCACTTTTAGCCTTGTCCCTTCCCATGTGCAGTCATGGCCATCAGCCCTGTCCTGTCTCGGTGCCGCTCTCAGGGCTAAGGAAAGCAGCAAGACAAGGGCCCCCACATTTACAGCTTTTCTGCACATCCACTCTATTTCGAACGCATGTCTCTCAAACAGACGTAATTGCAGTTCGGACGGAATCGCTGACATTCCACACAAAGGCAGTTAACATTCTCTCACATTTTTATCTCATGGGTGCAACAGGATGGAAAGTCTCGGAAAACAGATCGCTCGCTATACCTCAGGTGCTGACCAGTTAAGCCATTAGAACACAATCTGTTGTCATTGCCTCACCATGCCATTACTGGAAAGATAAACCAAATAGAGATTCTGAACCTCCAGGCCAAAGGAGGTGATTTTTTTTCAAGACAGCATCATCTTCATAAATGGATGTAAAAGGGAAAAAAATAGAGAAACTTTGCAGCTTGCTCCTGAGGTGCTGTATCGTTAATCAATCTACAGAAAACTAATTAATCTGTGGAAAAGCTACATGAAATCATCCAAAAAAGGCTAGTAAAGAAAATCCATTTTCAACATTAACATATTACAGTTATTAAAATGCTGAAAAGTACATGGTGCCGAAAGTTTGAAAAACCACAGAGAAGTGCTTGCTATCCAGGAAAAACCTCCGAAGAGGCCCAAACCTTTGGCACTGAAAGAGTTAAAATGTCTCTAGCTCAGTCAGGCATCTGTGCCTTTCCTCTTAAAATAACGAAAAAGAACTAAAAGCAAAACTTCAGCCTGTCACCACAAAGCAACAATTCCCTGAATGGATAAAAATCTCCCACAAAGTAAGCAAAATGATCAGCTTAAACTACTTAAACTGAGTTAAAGAGCTGGCATATCATACATATATTTCCCTCTTCTATGCTGTATATTATTAGCTATTAAAAACAACTATCTATATTTAAAGATATTAAAGTAATCTAAAAATAAGGTGCCAGTCTGGAAATATCACTACCACTTCTGTCAGTTTAGAAATGTGTTTTACGTTAAATGAAAGCAAGACTTCCTTCTGCCACCAAAATCCACACACTGGAACACAGGCAGGGAAATGGCTACAGAGCTCCTGTAAAAGGGAGATATTCCTTTTCCTCCATGCACCGCTCTCAAGCGTGGGGACTCTGTGCACCGGCTGACAACACCACACGTGCTCTTCAACCAGGTAGCTGATCCCACAGCTCTGCTTAAAAACAAGCACAGGCTTAAGCGATGCGCTGAGCGTGGTGAGGTTTGCGAGCAGCCCGCGGAATGCAGCGGTTATCCCGGCGGGGCTGTACCGCAGCCCTGGCACCGCGCAGCACCGGGCAAGGCACGAAGGGAAGCCCGGCGCAGGCAGAGACAAGCTGCTGCACAAGAAACAAGAAGGAACCGTTTGAAATGTTTTTTCACCACTCTGTACTCAATATGGCTAATCAATTGAGATAAACTACTGAAAATATTCCATCAGCTCGCATGTAATAACTTCAGTTTAATAATCATTGAACACGGCTGTAGCCCAAGTACTGCAACCTTAAATCAAAGATCACTTCGTAGCAGGCAGTCTTAAGGGACGATTTTGTCTAAGAGTATATGTGGCATGTTTAGATATTAGCATAAAACTACAGTTGCTACAGTTATTTTCAATATAAAAGCTTGTCTACAAATCAAAATTAAATCCCCTTCACTTATTCGGAGTAAATGGCTGCATAAGGATGCAAACAAATTAACTGAAAGCTTGAAAGTCAAGTTCTCAATTACTATTTAACAGCAACTTTACTGTATTTGAATGTAATTTACTGTATACTTAGTCGTTTTAAAATGGAATCCGATACTGTACAATAAAAACTCAAATGGCACAACAAATGATTGATGATGATGCAAATGTATGAATACTTGGGTCTGAACGGTGCTGTTTGTGGATACATCCTAGCGTCTAATAAATCATTCATGAAAAGCAAAACTATACAATTTGTCGTGCCACTGCTCAAAACCTGCATCGTTTCTAAGTGGCTGCTGATGCAATGACTTTAGAGTAGCTTTTATTCTCAGTTATTAAAAGAAGCTGAGAAGACTCACTTAAATAAAGCTATTTCTATTGACATGGGGAAAACAGCTAAAACTGAAAAAGTTATAAACAGCAGCCATTATAATGACAGAATAAAGCCAGGAGTTCATCAGTTCAAATATTATCAAATACACATAACGTTATTTTGCTGACCCACACCGTCCATTAATTAGCAACGGTATGAAGGAGCACCACGCTTCTATGCGTAAGAACACAAAACATCTGCATTATCACAGAGAGACATATATAACATCATCTTTATAATAATGATGAAGTGCTCCAAGCAGAGTGTTCTATTTGCAGCGGTGATTCATTGTGCTAGGGGAAAAAAATGCTGACACTTTGAGAAGATATTTTCCCGTAAAAGGTTGAAGTCCTTAAGCAGCAAAAAACACCAACGTCCATCATCTTTAAACTCTATTGATTTCTGGTGAAGATTTAAAAGGCTGTTTACTTATTTCCCATCATTTCTGTCAGAGCTGTAACAGTTCTCTTCCCACTGAATAAACCTCTCATGATCCTCTTGGTGATTAAGGTCAGACAAAATGTCAAACTCCTAATGCTAAGTGCTTTCACATTAAAAATTAATACCAAATCACCAAGTAAAATCCAAACAAGAACTCAGACATGTAAACAGTACACAATAAGGGTAATACTGACCATTACAAAAAAAGAGCTGTAATGCATACATGAAAAAACATTTGGCAACAGGTAAGAGCACATTCTTTCACTTTTGCATCTTTGATCCCCTTTCTTATTTTAGAGTTATTGTACTATGTTTGAAACAATCCTTTTAAAAATCCTTTTTTCATTAAAGCTTGCAGTCGTCTCCTCTATTTACCCCCAAATGCCATTTACTACACAAGTGAGATTGTTTTTATCCTATTCTGAAGTTCATCCACAAAGCAAGTACTATTTTCACAGCTGCTGCTGAGTACAAAGCCAGGACACAGGTAACCAAAAGACATCCAAAGGATGCCCTAAACCCAAACCAAATTAACTGCTAATTATACAGTAGATTTAACTAGAAACCACTGTATGCTTGAATATATATGTACATGAACAGAGGACTACAGAACACAGCCCTGAAAGACGCTTCTTGTGGCTTTTTATCCAGACTGCTGCTATTTCAGGCAACCAGACAACATTACTTCATTAATAAACTTATCAAGTTCAACCCTAAAACTAATTACTTTCTTCAACCTTTTAAAAAGGACAAGGGGAAATGGGTTTAAGTTGAAGGAGAATAGATATAGATTGGACCTTAGGAAGAAATTCTTCAGTACGAGGGCAGCAAGACTTTGGAATAAATTGCCCAGAGATGTTGTGGCTGCCCCCTCCCTGGAGGTGTTCAAGGCCAGGTTGGACAGAGCCTTGAGGAGCCCGATCTAGTCGAGAGGCATCCCTGCCCATGACAGGGAGGTTGGACGAGATGATCTCTAAGGTCCCTTCCAGCCTAGGCCAGTCTATGATTCCATGATTCTATGGCCAAAGGTGAAAATATCAGTCTTGTATAACTAAATGTTATTTGAGCAGATAAATTGAAAGTTTTGGTCTGGACTGCCAATCTAACTACAAAAGACTGCTCTAGTTTGCAATATAGCAAAAATGTAAATGAGAGATTCATAGGCATTGGGACAAAGAAGGAAACTCTTCATGCTCAGTGGGTTCTAAATGACAAAACTGAAGCCATTTTTGCTTTTATAATGTTTTCTATCAGCAGTAAACAACTGCTCAGTCTTGTTGCCTTTGAGTTAATTTACCAAGCACTCAGACAGCATTCCCAGTTTGTAGTGAAAATAGCTCAATTTACGCACATTTCTTACCTATGGAACTATGCATGTATTTTGGGCACCTGCCTAGAAACTGATGAAAAAACCCCACAGCACTGCAATTTTACCGTACTGAAAGATGATAGGAGGTATGACAGGACATCATACTGGAAATAAAGAAGGATGATTTTGGAACAAAGTTTAGTGCATCTTGATTAGTGCATACTTGATATTATTAAAAAAAAATCAGACCAAACCAAAAATAAATTTGATAAAGTTTGATACATAAGTAGTGTCCAGAGACTTGCTAGACTTTACAAGTTTTTTTCATGAATCTACAATACTCCAAAGACTACTCTATGTTCTCAATATCTTGCTCTCAAAATCCTCTTTGAAACTCACAGTTAGTCATACTCATGATGAGTACACATCTATCTGCTACAGAACTAGCTTTAGATGGTTACAGAGTCAGGAGATAAAAGTGGCCACGTATCAGAAAGAATTCATGAGAATATGTTAACTGATAATACCAAAGTTTTTGTTCGATAGCGCTCCTACTCCAAAGATATGCCTAACATGCCATTCTGTAGCAGTTTTCTGTCACTCAAATAAATGAGCCAGGACACTCATCTTCATGGCAGAAATTTATGCACATAAATCTTTACTTTTCAAAGCCAGCACACAAACCTGCACTCATTGACTACGCACAGACAAAACAAAAAAGATGTCCCGTGGTTCCTCCCTGCATTTTCAGTTATCTGTAGTTTCCTACACTATCTAGAGAAAGCAAACGGACTGTCAAAATGAAAAGTTCATGTGTAAAGAAGAAACAATAAAATAGATTAATTTCTTCTTTTATAAGACCGAGATTAATCACGAAGGAATATAACTAAGAACACCTAAATTACTCTTCACTAATAATGTTTTGCTTTCCATACTTATTCAGCTTCAAACAACAGCCCTCTCATGTACATTTTATATTAAAATCTTGCAAATCTCCTACAGATGTTTTGAATTTAATTTTTTTTAAAGGAAAGAGGAAATTATTTAGACTAAATTAACAGGAAGCCTTTAAGACCAGCTCTTCTCAGTTTGAATGTGCAGATTTTCATCTACTAATGCAATTAAGCACGTGCTTAACCTTCGAAAACTGTGGAATTTAACTGTATTTGTGTTTTATATTATACATGGATAATCTACTGATCTGGAACCTCAGGGAATTATGTTACTCCATGATTTATGTTTAGTTTGACCCCAGTGCTGAGGAAAATGTGATTGTTCCTTCACTTGACAAGCATTCAAGAGTCCTGAACCCTATCAACTTCTCTGACATTGTATTTTTCAGAAAACAAAAGTTATTCTTCCTCATTTTTCAAAAATCTTTCTATGTCAAGAATTTCCTCATCACTTGAATATTTTGAAAATAGAAATACATTTTTCAGAGGAGAGATCATTAACAAGCATTACAAAACTGTTGAAACTGTTTAAGTCATATATTCTAAGTAGTATGGCAGAGCTAATACAACTTATGTTCATGGACTAACAATAATAAAATTGAAGTACTAGTTAAATATCTAAAATAATTAAAGAAACCATTTTTAGCTTGGCATAATTAGCTAATTCACTTTACAAGCATTTATTAAAATGAATTCACATGTTATATTCCATAGGTAGTTACACAATAGTGTTTATACAGGAAAAAAATAATGAACCAAACTCTTTGTATCCAGCCCTCCACAATTAAAACGAAGACTCCCCAAGTAATATCAATCTAGAATAGACTAATTAAGTTTGGTTTGATAACCATTCATTTCTTCTATTGCCTCTGAGCAAATTGTTTATTAGAGAAAGTTATTTTACACAAATCAAATCAAACTGGGTAAACCATCATATTTGAGAGAAACCTTAGCCATCAGTCAATTAATCCATCATTTTCTCCAGACACTTTTGTTTAACAAGCAGATCATATTATCAACAATTTAGATATCCTATGATTCAATTATGACAGAAAATTTATTGACAGCTTCTCTAATACTTTTGTTATGAATAAATATTAAATGTTCTCCACTTTTGATGAGCCAACCAAATGCAATCATGCGCTAAATCTAATAGTTAAAATCTGAGCGATACTTCCACATGAAATGTTTAAAAAAGTATTTTAAACCAACATATTTTACATTATTTAAAAAAATGTACCTCACAATTTCTGAGAAACAAGCTATCTGATTCCTGCTAGCTGACTAAATGACAACACATATATAAGAATATTACCAAACAGGTATGACGAGATTGAACACTAAGCGTTCCATCAGACAAAAGGCATTATTTACGTAAAAATGGTGTTACGACTACATAAAGCTGGAGACTCTTTCTATGACTATATGAGAGAGTTGCCTAAAAGTTTAGTAGACACAGATTCTCCAATCCTACTATGAAGACATTTTCTGTTAGGAATCGTGTCTATTAAGAAAACGATTTGCAAGATGTTTATAATTAAAGCTGTCTTAAACTCAAGAAAAGAATATTGCCTAACACAGCTAACTCCCAGAATATCTAAACCTCTTGACAGACATTTCTCTTTGAAGAAGTAAGATCCTGACTCACAACTGAGGGAACCAATTCATGATGAAAGGACCAGAGGACAACAGAAAAGCTCTGTCTAAACTAATGCCCATGAAAGAGGTAATGGAATTACACAAACTTCTATCAATATATTAGAACATCATTATTACTTTGAAGTATTTTTCCTTGAGATAAGGAAGCTGCTTTCATAACGAGGACTGTGAGTAGGTTTACAGCTGCAAAGGAAAAGTACTGCAGCTGAATAAGTAGCCACCTCATGAAAGCAGAGCACACGTTCATGGTTTGTCAGCATCCGAACAGTAAAATCTGCCTAACAGCGAATAAAAGGACGTGTTCGCGTGAACCTCAGACAAAAGCTCTTCTTCAGGCTTTCCAGCTCTAATCCATTCCATTAATCAGAAGCAAATGTTTTTGTACGTAGATTCTGTATTAGCGATGTGCTGTGACCATTTCATAACCTGGAATGCTCTTACTGTATATACTGTAGTTAAAAATATCTTAAGTACATGTTTATGGTCAAACATCTATAAAATACAACAAAACCATCACTTCCTTCCCTATCCTTACCTCCTTCTATTCGGAGGTATTGTGGTTTACAGACATTGCCTCTACTTCAGGAACTCAAATGACATTGTGAATTTATGCCAAATGGAAGTAAAAGAAGGGTCAAAGGCACTTTATTAAAAAGCAACTATTTCCAAAACCCCTGGCAAAAGTGATTTCACATCAAGTCACTTGCTGCCCCTCAGTACTTGCATATACTCTACGCTAATAGTTTCACTGGTACTAATTAAGAAGTCCAGAAGTGATCACACAGAAATACGGAATATTACTATTATACATTATGAAACTTGAATTGTCACGTACATCGCAGGACATGAACTTACATCAAATACACTTTTTTACAGAAGTTAACAGGATTCTTCATGTGCTTAAAGGATTTTACTTCGATATAAATACAAAATTCCCAATACACCTGTGCCATAGCACACTTTACAAAAATGGGCATCTCAAGAATGTTTCTTGTGGCAACAGCTGCTCAGCTGCGATGCACTGAACAGGAAGAACTGCCTACGTTCTTTCAATGTAACTCCCAAAGTAAGATCTGTTGCTTTGATTGGAAACCTGTAATTACAAAGAAAGTTATACAGTAAATGAATGTATTTTAAAAATTCCTTTCTGACAGTTGCACACATGCTTGAGAACAGTCGTACAATATAAATAGTTTTTTCACAAGACTGCTTGCCAGCAAGCCAGTCACAACTGCAGTAGCTTCCACTTGCTTTCCTGCATGGTCACTAGCAATTATGTAGTCAGGACCAAAAGTCAATTCTGAAAAGAACTACACAGCCACACACACAGCGATGACAATGCAAGGGAGACCAAAAAAAGCAGAATTACCTTTCCAGCATCCAAACATTTACAATTCTTATTTATGCCAAAAATTCAGCTACTGGTAACTTCCAGAAACGCCATGTTTCTAACCTTACTAAAACAAGAAACAGTTGCCACGTTTCACTGCAATATTCTGAAAAGCAGAGAAGGAGAGAATATTGGTGAAAGATGGTATAGCCTACAGCACAAATTTGGAAGGGCATGAAGATGTGGATCCTTCTGAGGAGGCTACTAAAAAGGATGTTAGAACATCATCAAAGGATGCTGGTACCTTCTTGTCACTATAACAGACCATTCGGTCTTTTTCAAAATTCATTTTTGAAAACTCATGGAAACAAACAGGAGTAGGGAGAGAAGCTTCCCTCTCTGAATGGCTCATGGCCAGAAGACTTATGTACCAGTCACCAGTAAATATGGAGGACTGAAATTAATTTTGCTTTTTGTTCTTGTTATGCCAAGCCAGACAAGTGAAAAGGCAGTCATCTCCATCCTAAAACACCTATTACAATCGATACTGTTCAACACCGTGAGGGCCCAGCTACCAACCGTTCCTGATACGAGTTTTCAGGCAAAGCAGTGGAATACTTCAAACTTTAGCTCTCAGATGGCAAAATTTTTCCAGTTAGAGATAGAGGAGAGACTCTTTTGCTGCAGCCTGCCATCTGAGATAGCAACCAAAAGGAATATAAGTTCCCAGACCTGGATGTCCATACCTGAAGTATTATAAATGAGCACACACATGGCCAGAGATTTCAAGAGTAGTGGTGATGGGGAAAGATTCTCCTAGAAAATAACGAGATCTTTCGATATGAGACCAACAGTCATTATTGTGTAAGCAATGTGTAACAATCATTTGAGCTTAGCAGAAAGTACAGAGCTCATCTCAATTTTTCCACTTGCCTACATCAAAGTACATCAACACTTTTCTAAGAAGAAAATCCCAAAGATTCTCTTCTTGCTCACAGCAAAAATATGAACACACATATCTTATAAGTGGTAAAGAAAATGCACTTACATTTCAAGGGATATGTCTCCCACAGAACAGGCAGAAAAAACTTGCTTTCAGTTGACTTGTCAGCTCAGGAGAAGTGATTGAGCTGGAACACTTTAATGATAAGGAAGGCTAGAGGTGGAGTTGAAAGAATACATGTAGAAATGCTTTGTTACAAAAAAAGAACTTAAACAGAACTAAGAGTGTTTTGCTTTTACACACATACTGATGCAGGGGGGAAGACAGTGAACAGGGTGTGAGAATAGGTAACACTGATGTTGTACCTGTCTGGCGGTAACAGTGAGGTACTGTCATAAACTGTTCTGGTGAGAATATCTGAACTGTTTACAAGATAGCAACACATTCAGAAATGCAAGAAGTTAAAAGGGTGTTTATAGTTTCCCTTTTTAACAACAAACACTCAGAATGAAAATGTTGTAACACCTGTTAGGTCACTTACACACAAATAAGAACTTCCCATTACTGGTGGGAAAAAAATAACACAAAACCAGAGAAAACATTTCTCTAAAAGACTTGCTTATACAGTTGTAGTCTTATTCACACTTTCTAAATCTAACTTTTTATAAAAATGGGTCATGAGTCACAATTAAGTGATTGGTAGCTTAAGTATTACTTTATTTAAAGAAACTTAGCTGAAAGCCTTAAGAAATCTCACTTATCTCCAGAATGTACCCACCTGAGCTTGACTGTTAGAAACACTGTTAGCTTGACAATGCTAATAGCTTGGTCCTTAAACACAACTAAGGCTTGTAGGTCCTACTGAAACACAAGTAACTGAACATTGTAATGACCTGGAAGAGCTCTAGAAACTGAACGTTTCCATTAGTCCTCAGCCAGAGTGCCAATCTGGCCTAGTCAGAATAAATCCTGTCATGGAGTATCTTTAATTCTATGCAAAAAAACCCCAAACCAAAACCCCAACAAACCAAAAACCAACATACCTCTCTAGGACTATGAATGAATTACCTCAAACGTCACTTCAGATTCGCTGAAGACATCTATCACTGAAAGAATTCATTGAGGAGGAAGCAGGTGAAAGCGAGCGCCGAGGAGAGAAAGGTGTGAGCAAGGTGGGAACAGAAGTGGGAAGGAGAGAGCAAGTTCCTGAGTGGCCTTCAGGTATCTCCAGATCATATAAAACTTCTAGAGCTGCAGTTCTACCTCTACTGAGCCTTTGGGATTAACATGGGGTGACCTATGGGCCTAAATTCACTCCAAAGTTTAGAAAAGGAAAGTAAAATCTAATTTTCTGAAACGCAAGCTTTTCTTGTAGCTGGAGAAAGCAACACCCTGAGCACACCCTGTGAGTCCTGCTTTTGTACAGTGAGTCCCTAGTAGTGTCACAACAGATTGTGAAATTCCCAAAGTCCAAATTCTGTGTGTTTCCTCCCCTTTTGAGATGAAGCTAGTGTGAATTCTTTCACTACAGATCCTAAGATTCCTTATGTATACTTTGCCTCTGTCTTTCTGGAAAACTTAGTAATTTCTCAACAGCTGATGTCTGTTGATGCAGTTTTTTTCCTGCTTCTTTTCAGCACAACACAATGCAAGTGTGCACTGCTACGGATGTCCTATCCCCCACCCCAGCAGCTCCACAACCACACCAGTACTTGAAAAGCTGTCACTCGGTATCCGGAGTTCAACGTTGCTGTGCAGTTCCTGGGTTTTAAATGCTTAAACCTAAAAGAAGGCCTATTTGAAATATGAAAAACGTATGATTCATGAAATAAGGAAACAGTAACTCGATCATAACAAATATATTTGACCTTTAAAGTAGTAACAACAAACATTAAAAACACTCAAGTTCTCCTCTGCTGCCAAGTTTATTTTCCTCCTAAGTTGTGCCCCATTATGCTACAATAATCCTTCATTATTCCAGTACAATAATGCAGTCTATCGTCTACCTATAGTTGTCTGGTGTCTATTTAGTTTTATAGCAAGCAAGCAATTTGAGAATATGGTAATAAAGCCTCAATCACAGTAATGATGTATGATGGGCTGTAATTTCTGTGCGCTAATGGTTTACAAACAGTATCACAATGATGACGGGAATCTCATTGATTCATTATATGAATGCAGTAATATCAAAATGACTTAATATAGATCACTATTTACCCATGCACATACTGATAACAACCTCTATATATTTCTATATACAGACATATAGAAATAAAATTAGTATAAGTCTTTCCACATAAAAGTTCACACGGCACAAAACATTTTGTGTTGAGTTTCCTAAATCAATGTTTAAAGTTGAAATTACTGCATTGAACGGGTTCTTTGAAAAGCAACCCATTGATTTTAATCTGCTTGAAGCAATCAATTACTCCCTGTCCTCTTTATTCCAAACTGTAATGAAAACTAAACTGCGTTGTCTTGAAAACTAAATGTGAAGATGATCATAAACAGAATTTAAACTCCATGGATTATTCATATCTACCCATTTAGATTTGCCATTTCCATTATGAGTACATTTGCCATGAGCATTTAATGGACATCTAAAAGGGAATTCATTAAAGCAGGAGCTGTTGGCAGCACTTATGGGCTTCAGACTGCTTTATGTTTGCCTTTAATAGCTCACTATTATAAAAGTGATATATTGTGTTCATCCCATTAGTAGTTTGCAGAAAGGTCTGTAAGACATAACAAATCCTTTTGAGTATTTTCAGAATCAAAACTAAATCACAGGGTATTTTTTTTTTTTCCAAGCAACATATTATGACCCTGACAGTGTACCATTTTAGGTCATCTAAACTTCGATGATCTTGGCCAAGTAATAATTTAATGACCCTACAGACAGTTTGTTCTGTTTTTAATGAAACATGCATGAATTATTAACGTTGTCTCAAATGCACAGATTTTTAAAAACTTGTCATAATTATTAAGGTTAAGCATGCTTGAAAATGAAACACGTTTTCTCAAAAAGTATTTTCCCAGTTGTTTTGGGTCAAAGTGGCATCAAGAGAAGTAGGAAGCCTAACGTCACCAACTTGTAGGTGATGACACCCACCTGCTTTCCCTCCCTGGGCCCCCCGGTGATGAGCAGAAGGCGTGTATTTGCACGAGGTGCTTGCTTATTGGCAGATGACGAGAGCAAAAGGCAAAGCAGAACAAATCTAAACTACCCCATAATCAACTGCTATTAATAGAATCTTCCTTACACAACACAGCTCAGTTCTGTTTGACAGTTCTGTATGCCCCTGGAAATATCATCAAATAGTTTATCATGTACGTGTATTCACATTGGTAGTATCGAAGCGTTACTGTGATTAAATCTTTAGAGAATACAAAAGTAACAAGTATTTGATTATTCACTGCTTGTTCACCAGCACCAGTCCATCACACTGAATACAATCGTTTGTTAACTTGTGCTCCCTCTGCTGACTTTCTAGCTGTAAGGCAGACTACAGTCTTTCTCAACAGATGCTATTTATTCATTTGTAAAGAAAATGGTGGATTTTACATGTACAATTAAAACCCTCTATGTCTAAAAGGATTATAAGTACTAATAAATACGGATCATAAATTTCTGTGATTCTAGATATCTACTCTGCAAAATAGGAGCTTCATTTAAATCCCAGTTGCTTAGGAAAACTTCTTTCTCTTTAGCTGCAAAGGGTACTGGCAGCTTTGCAAAGTAATCCTGGTACTAGACTAAATTCACCCACAGTACCATCACTTATACAGATGAGCTGGGTAAACTAAAATCAGTTGCAAAGTCTGTGTAGTTAGAACAATTCTCTCATGTGGCGAAGACTATTATCTCCATACTTGCAGCAAGCAACTTCTCTAGCAGATGATGATGTTGAGGAAATAAGTGGAATTTATCAATGAATTTCAAGAGTGACTGACAGAGCTGAGAAATCAAATCTTCCCTGAGGAGGGGAATGACCCAAGGTAGGCTGGTTTGTCTGAAGACCTCCCAGAAAGATGCTTCTATGCAACATAAAAAAGGAAATAATACAGCAGCAACCAGTTCATTTTCCTTTTCCTGGCGAGAAAAATAATACATGGGTACCCTCTAACACCATGCCTCGTATGCTCTTTTGATTGTGATCACTAGAGCCAAACACATAAAAAAGTCTCCATATCTATTATTTTTTTAAACCATTTTCCTAGTTAAACTTGGAACTTCTTAAACTCTAGTACAACAAAAAGATCTGGTTGATCTAAGAATACTTTACTGCTTTTCCTAATGGTACAATAAAATGGGATGAGAAATGGAAATGATCCGGGTATTTAGTGGAAAGGGGAAAAAAATAAGATCAGAATTCATCAGCTAATCAGCCTGCCCACCTTCACCAACCTACTTCTCCATAGCTTCAGGATGCTGCTGGGTAAAAAACTCATACGAACTCCATTTAACTGTCTTGTTTTTTCAGTCTGCAAGTTATTTAAACTTTTGCTCCAAATTTTCAAGGGCATGCAATCTCGATTTCCAACTTTCATAAAAAGAGCCCGAACACAGAAACTTCAGATAATGCTGGCTGCCTGAGTTTCTAACTCACTAGCTTGACTGAACAGAAAAGAAGGCCTTAAATAGTAACTTGCAGAAAGTTGACCACATTTCTCAAAATTGCTAAAATTCCTTCTACCTATTTGTAAAGAAGTGTATTTGCTGAAGGACAGATAGCTTCCAAGTACTTAAGTAAATAAATCGTTTCAATGAATAATCATCCTACACATCTTCTAACTCAAATTTATCTCATGACAAAGAAAAAAATCTGACTCAACATTGATAAACCATCTTCCTTTTACCCACACTTATGGCAGTTAGGGCTGTGGAGGAAAACTCCCACAACCCTACCCTAGTTTTTTGGTAAATGACTCTGCTGCCGAATCTCAGTAAATATTTCCAATGAGCACTGAAGCAAGAACAGCTGTAAAAGGGATGAGAAACCCATATTTTTAAATACCCAATTAAATTCAGATGTCCATAAGTCACTCACAATTTCTCTGCAGCTATTCCTGCTTTTCTTTTCCTTATCAGTTCAATGATTTCTTTTAATGACAGGAACAGAGCAACTCAGTTTCTGAACCCCCTGGGCTTAGTACAGGAAAAGTGACGTTTAAAACAGTTACTAAAAAGAAACTCACTAAAGCAACTGACTTAAACAAAAGGATCCCACTAGTATATTGAAGGAACACTTAATTGATGTCTCGTTAGACATTTTGAACTGATTTCGTGTGTCCTTACCCAAGAAGTCTATTCTCTCAGAAAAGTATGGTGTAGGGATTTCATGTGTCCACCATATAATCAAACGGGGGACTAAGTGCAGTACTCAGAAAAATTAAAATAAAGTGACACCTTTCTGTCACAAAGAGATTCTCTGCCTTTAAAATCTCAGCTGAGAAAGGAAAATTCCTCTGCATAGAATTAGCGATCATTTGATCATCAAACAAGTTTTCTATTAGGAATTAACAACTATTGTTTCTTCAATATCCTTACATCTCTTCAATCACGCTGAAGCATAAGACTGTCTATTGCAGTTACGCATACCGGTATAAAACTAATTTCAATATTCTGGAAAATGTTCAAGTGCTAGAAGACTGCATTGATTAGCATTACAGGTCTAGCAAATATGCATCTTACAGCTGCTGCTGCTAACTAGCAAGTCCTCGAGGGTGAAAAGGCCACGGCTGCCTTGCTAGTGATTAGGAAGCAGTGCTGCTGAAAGCATTTAGGAACAGAGATGTAAATTCTGAACCTCATCACATCTGAAGTTTGGTTTATTTGATGTTAGTAACAGTATTCACAAGGTACGAAGATAACAAGTGTTTAGGAAAAAAAAAAACTCGACAGTCCATATTTACATTAATGGAACATGGCAGAGGCAACCTAAAATTCCCTAACATCAATAGCAGAGACATCAAGAAATACCTTTTCTGTGTCTGCAAACAACTTGCACTAAAACCAGCTCTGCCTGGAACATCTTAATTCACTGCAGTACATCTATAATTTGCTGGAAGCACTGGGAAAATAGAGTGCATGCATTACCAAAACATGTGGACGTGCCACAAACTGAAACACAAATAGAAAGAGCTGGAAAGAGCATGCTGGAAGCCCTTCCTCTGAGCAAAATGCAGTTTCTATAGAGATTTCTGTGCAAACCTTTCTCGGTAAAGTTATTTTCATACAGATGCAAAAGGAAGGACATAGGTACAACGTCTCAGAGGAAACCTTTCACTTAACTCCTCCTGAAGCATTTTACAGTGATGTAGATGTTTCCTATACGATGATAATCTCAGACAGTGTATCAAGCCATTTACATAGAGCATGCAAAGCCAGGGGCAGTCCAAACAAAAAAAACCAAAACACCATCACCTCGATTCAGAAATCTGATGACTTCATCAATCTGGAAAGTTTCCAGCTCAAAGAAACTGCAAAACAGAGGAAGTAGCTGAAGCCTCATTTATATCTCAAGCCCCAGAAGATTTCTTATACTACATCCTGAGTGCAACTGCTGCTGCTCTGCAGGAAATAGTCCTCAGCAATTCAGCTCCATTGACTTCATCTCTTCTGAAGGGGAAGCGCTGTATTGCTGGTTAGACTGGGTGGTTAGGTGACAACAGCTTGATGAAAAGAGACAAGGTTTTCTACACATGCTGCTAGGCAAACGTCTGTCTCTTTCATTTTTAAAGAATCAGGTCAACACCAACCTTTCAACAGAAATACTTGTACATAAGTCTAAAAAGTATGAAAAAAATGAATAAACCATCATAATAAGAATGCAAACTATCCAATCTTGTTTGATTAAAAAAACAGGAGAAGTCATATGAGAGAAAAGGTAAAAGGGAAAACAATGTTCTTTGCAATTCTAGATTATACCAGAATTTGTGCCTGTAAGAAAATAAGGAGGAAATATTGCCAAGAGACAAAAGTTTCCATGCAACGTTTAACACAGGTCAGAAAATGCTTTTTTCCTAAGGTCAAAACTAACTGACCTTGAGGTCACAAAGCGTTTAATTTTGTACTTTATCTACTCAATTACCATATTTGTTTCAAAGGTAAGAATAAAAAATGTCAGTGCATAAAGCTACCTGGAAGGACTGGGTTAAATACTTTCTCAGAGGGAAAAAAAAAAATAAATAAAAATCTTTAAAACAAATTAATACTCTAGAACACTTAAGAACACCGGTATACAAGTACATATCCCCAATATAAATCTAAAATGACCACACTATTCTAAAGGAAAAAATACAGGATCACCTAGAGGACTGTTTAAGTAATATACTAGTTGTTGGTAACCAAATCAAGTTCTTCAGTAATTTTGAAGAGGATGTTAAAGAGCTGATCAGCTAAAATCAAACAAAAAACCTTTTAACGTTGCTGACCAGTGCGGACTATGAACACAATACCTAAACTGAATGATGTATCGTTCAACCAGCATGAGCAAGAGTAATGTAATCTCCTAGGATTTTACTGTTTTGTTCTTTTTTTGACAGATGTACTTATCATGTGTTATTTTGCATATTTTTCCTCTCTGAATTACAAATATGCAATAAGCAATTTCATAATTAAGTTTAACTTGAGTCATAAAAATTGCCGTAGTCTAATATTAAAGAATTATTCACTCTGCTCTGAACTCTGATGGTTAATTTACTTACTGCAAGGTCTGGGAAATTAATTCATTAAGCTGTTTAAATAATGAGGATATGAGGCCAACATACAGCAACAAAAACAATATATTTCAGATAAGTAAGTCACAAGATAATCTGTTTTTCTTTTCGCCAAGAAGCTCTATCTGCTGCTTATTCCTTCTTGCTAAATTGGTATGGGATATACAGTACAAATGCAAAGGTCCAGCAGTTAAAAGAAAAGAATCTGTTGAGGTGAAATGACCACTGAATTATTAAACCAAGAACATAGTCGATATAATAAATACAAAGTAGTATTTAGTGATGTGACCAGAAAACCTAAGTAGTGTCATTACAGTCAAGTTTAGTCATCAAGGCAGAGGCAAGTAAGCCAAAAAGTAGACATACGTGAAAGCAAAATTTGAAACTAGTATGATAAAATAGAAAAAGGAATTATATTAAGCTCTACCAGATAAAAATCACTAAGCAAGGTAACAATTCCTCTGCACTAGGAAAATTTTAAATACTCTTGCATTCAAAATAAGATGAAAAATGCTGAAAGACTGATTCACTAACATTCATCCCCCCTAACATCATTCCCTAAAACTCAATTTTTGAGACAGGCAAGAAAATTAGACAAACTAATGGCTATCACTCAAATACCAAGGGAACAGAAAAGAAAATTAATTGATGCAAATACTCAGAAGTCAAGTACTACCGTGTCTATTTTGCATACAAAACCAAAATGTAAAAAAAGGGCATTTCATTATACATCCAAGTATCTCCACATGTTGAATTACTTACAGGTGACGACTAGTTTTACAAATGAACTACCCACCCAACTTCACAGGAAATGTTACGTTCTTTTGACAGCGTAAATACCAGACATTTTCAGAAAGCAAATCAATGAACAGATGCAATCTCATTCTTCTTTAAAACATATTGGTAATGCTATTAGAAAAGCATTTTCCTTATTCTCTTCTTAGCATGTAACAGGTTTTTTTTCTATTGTTAAATGGCTATAATAAATTGTCTGAAATATAACTCTACTACAAGAGAAATTAATCACGTTTGCAGCATTTTGTGACACACTGTACCAGCATTTTATCAGCGTTTTGCTGTTATCACAGCTTCTCTCCTCTCCTACCACCAGTTCAATTTGTTCTGGGCACTTACTTTTAGAAAAGCAGTAGTCTCTCTCAAATCACAAACTATACTTACATCCAAATAACCCAATAATATATTTGCCAAACACTTAAGAAGTCAATAATTTGGAGTGGAAGCAGGATTAGTTTTTAAGTCCACAAGTCTGAAACATTTAAATATTAGTTTACAAATATTGCTTATAGCTTAATAGCATCATAGATGTAACTTCTCAAAGATATTGGCTCTAGACAGTAATTATATCCTCAGCCTAATGTTGCAGTTAATGGACATACACATTTCAATGATAATTGCAAAGCCTGAACATGATAATGTGCTTTTATTAGCAGCTACAAAATAAGGCTCAGTTACAGCCAACTGCAGAACTGAACTATGCTAATTATTTATTTTTAAGATTGCCCGATTTGTGCTACAAAATTCTAAAACAAAATAGCACAGCACTTAAACCAGTGTTTTAACTGCAGACGTGATTATATAGTATTTATATAAAGATCTAGGCAGGTTTTAGTTGTTATGAGCAATGAGCCAATATATAACGAGTTAAAGGTGGAAGTAACAGAACAGCAAATTCGCTGTACTTAAAAAAAAAAAGAAAAAAGAAAAGGAGATTTCAAGGATGTCAAGACTTCAAAAGCACTGCAAGAAAAGGAGGAAGGCTAGGGGTATATGGGAGAAAGCAAAACAAGAATTCCCCATGCAAATGCAGATGAGAAAGTGCTGTATAGTTCCAGAAGAAAAATATCTGAATTCCAGCATAAAACCACCAAGTACAAAATGACAGAACTGAGGATGCATAAAATGAAGACAACTCAACCTGTTGAGAAAATCAACATTTATGACTCTACAAAGTTCTCAGTGTTTGTCTTTACATCCTAATATGTTCTTTGCTGTACAGAATTTCCAAGTAATGGGAAAATTCAAGAAAGGAATTTCTAGAAGTAGTTAAAGAATGTACAGGGATTTTAAGTTTGCCAAGGCATTGTAAGAAAGGATTGCTGTCTAGTCCCATGAAATAAAGTGTCACAGGTTCTAGCTCACTTGCTTTTGGTTTGTTGATATGGGTTTTTTTAAAAAAATTTAAAACCAAATCCCTCCAAAATTCTGCACTAAGTACTTAAAAACTATTAGATTAAGAAGTACTAAGTACTTAAAGAAAGTATTAGATTTCTTCAAAGGGAATTCAATTATTTTTCACATGCAACAAGATGGTTGTCAGTGCAAGCCACAATCCAGAATTAAAGATAACTACACATTTTTATAAGCAATGGCACAATTAGCTTGTCCATTCGTTAGGCAATTAACAAATCAATCAAATATTAGTTCATGAATATTTGCTGAAAGTTCCTTCTGTTCATGGCATAATAGAAACTATAATAAAATCATGGAAGGAAAGGTGCCTGAGTAATATTTACCTGAGTAAATCTTCTCTAGCTCCTAAAGTCACTAGAAATTGCTAAGTCAGGTAAGAAGTCAGAGCCTCACAAAAGAGGGAACCAAAGTAATTCACATGCACATAAAGTAACGTTTTTTCTGAGGACTGAAATAAAAAAAACCCCAAACACACTGCCAATTCTTTTGTCGAAAAAACCTGGTGAATTCTGAACACCGAGCTGCTGCAAGCCAAACCGGCAACTCCAATCCCCCAGAAAGATCCTACACATCGAAGTCTGAGCTACAGATTTTACTAGTTTTGTGGTTGTCTCCACTCTGGAAGACAGATATTTAGTTTAAGAAATATGAAACGTTCTCATCTCATTTTTGCTCTTTAAAGCTTTGGAAACAAGATTTTTCTCTAAAAGGTGTGACTAAAACCGCCAGGAAGTTACTTGTCAAATATTACAACTGTATTTGTCCATTTCAGTCTTATCTTTCCCAGCATTTTCACTATAGCAAAATCTCTTAGAAATTTAAGTTGGTACCTTGGAATGTCTTAAGTTCTGTAGGTAAGCATAGTATCTTACATGCTCTATTTTAAAGTTAAAAATATTTAGAAGGAGCAGCTTACAAAGGAAGTCATTCATAAGATTCCTAAGGATGTTCACATCAGTTCCACAGATTTGGAAAAATCCTGCAATCCTTTGATCACTCACTACAACAATAATACCTGCTTATTTTGATTTCTGTACTAGCAATTATATTTTTTATATATATATATATATTCTATATATAATTCTATTTAATTCAGCATGGACTGTTACATGAATCTGGAGGCTTTTATGACCAGCACTATGCAGTGTTTTCCTCTCATCTGGAGGAACAGATACCTGGAAAAACACACATACCTGTTGTGTTTGATTAAACAAACCCAGTTCTGTTGATGATATTCCTTTCCTGCACACAGAACCAGACGGGAAAGGCTACATGCTGCCTCAAAAGGAAACAGAATTTTGCAACAGCTGTTGAAGCTTTTCATCAGCACCAGCTGGAGCCAAGCCCCACTGAAGTCAATCCCTACTCCCCTTTCCTCTCTGAACTCGGAGGAGACTGGATGAGCTCAAAGTGGCAACTATGCAACAGAGTGAAAATGAGATTTGGCCCAGCAAGGTGAAAAATGCAAGTGACAAGATTTTTCTTCTGAAACAACCATCCATTATTATCCCTTGAATATGCCATAGAAATAAGTTGTACCCAATTCTCCCTGTGATGCTTCCTTAACAAACTCTAAATGTTAAACTTAAATGAGAGGCATTTCATGCAATCTGAAAAATATTCAGTTCAATTAAAAATAATTGATGCATGGTGAAATAATTCTTCCCAAAGCTGCTGTAAAATCTTCAAAAAATAAAGCTACTTAATAATTTTCATCTCCTACAGGCTAGAGAGAAGCATTATTGCATATTAAAAATTGGAGTGTGGTTTTCCCAGAGGTAAAAGAAAGTTATTAAAACAACCTATTTATTGTTGATATAACTATCCATTTGTGCTACACAAAAAGTAACAATTTCAGTACATTAAAAGAAAAGCTAATTAAGGCATAATTAGTATTTTCTATGTTTTGATAATTAAGGGTTAGTTGGCTATTTCTTTTCAAATTTCTATTTGATGTACCCCAACAATGCCTTTAATGAGCAGCTAACACTATTGAATCCCTGATGGCTGAGGAGTTTAGTGACCACTACTACATTACTTTCATTTATCACTGCCTCTTTACCTATAAATTAAAGTAGCCCTGTAGCTATGCTGATCTACTTTATATCAATTTCTTCATCCATATCAGCTGAATATGTATGGCATTAACCTCATTTACTAGTTTGGAAAAGCTGAATTAAAATGAGATCTAATTTCTAGTGCACAGAACAATTTCAAAACTGGCTGCTAATTTCCAGCACCTGTCAGTGTTGCGATCTTCACCTCGTTGTAATGAAATAAAACAGTATATGTATTTTACAGCTCAGAAAAGGATAATCACTCATAAGTGTTAAGATCTCATTAATCATGAAGACACTAGGACCCACAATCTTTATGAGATGCACACATATCAACACTTCTGCTTGCAAAGACACCCCCCCCAAAGCCAGTGGGACTGCTGCAGATCTCTGGGTCTTACATCGTGCAGGGTTAAAAGTAAGCACGTTCTGCACCACTATGGGGTTTGGTTTGTGCTTTTTCTTTTTCCCCTAGGTCAGGTTTCTGTGCCCACAAACAATGTAATCAAAGAAATATACATATACTGATGAAGCATCAAAATAACGTAATTCAGCAGAATACAGATTATACATTAAAAGACAAGCCTGTGTTCTTTGGTTAGGTAACACTGGTTACATCCACTGCAAACAACATACAGCAAGGAAACTGCATCTTTTCTCCCTTCTAAACACACCTTAGTCTAAATTATAAGACTCCAAGTACTTTAAAATTGTCAAGTCTCTAATTGGAAAGCTTTAAAAACACATATAGATGCAATCTCAAATGTTAATACAGTAACTTCTTTGTATTGACCACATAAAGAAAGTATGTGCAGGATACAGTAAGAAATACCATCTGCATCCCCCCACTCCACTATTTAATCATACTTCAACTTGTATTTGCAAAGGCTCTTTATGAAATATTAATCCATAGTCCCGGTACCTTCTTCACTCTCACCTGCCCTAGAGTGGAAAGCAGACCAGCTGCCTCAGATGACTCAAGTGATGCACCTACACTAGGTCAGAACTCACCTCTTCATTTGCACATGGGGCTGTTTCCCAGAAAAGCTGGAATTCTGAGTTCTACTGCGGGTCCCTACTACTTTTACTTAAGGCTGGAGCAATAGAAAAACACAGCTTGCTGCAACAACCTCCTGCCAGCGATCTTCACTTCTGGAGGTAACCCTCCAACTAGAGCCACCTGGCACAGATTAAATGACCTCCCGCCTTCTCTAAACACATTCAGGGCTACTGGTTGATTAGAAGGAACAGAACAGGCAGCGATGAATTGCTTCACAGTGGAGCAGAAGAGTTTACCTAAATTCATTTTAACAAAAAAATTCTTTTTAATATACCTAATGAAACACCAACTTTGCAAACTTAACTATTCTGGTTAAGAATACTGGTGGAATTTCTTAAAAAATTCTTTAAAATTACTTATATAAGCTGAGAACTCCAGACATAATCTATAAGCAGGCTCTGCTGAAGAGCATAGCTCCATCTCAGAGAGTTGCTTTTACTAATGTTCTTTCCACCACCCTCCCCGTACTTAACGTAACTATTCCTAGTAAACTACAGGGATAACTCCCGTTGAATAGCGCCACATGCTGCAGAATCTAAACATGACAACTGCAAAATGCAGATAAAATCCGTATTCTCCGTTAGAAAGCCACATAAAAACAGGAGTACAAATAAGTATAAATAAGTGGCATGATAGGAAGTTCTATATTCTAAATCTAAACCTCACTTAATTATCATTAATTACACTAATATTCTAATGTAGTTTCTTTCTCACCTATAGAACCACTGTGATTTTCCATTAAATATGTCTATCTCCAATCACAAAATACTTAGCAACTAAAAGCATTGGCCCAAAAAAATGAAGATGCAAAAGAACAAACAATAAAAATAACTTTTATTTCTTCATGCATACATTTTTCAGGATGTATTAGAGTATCTCTTAGTTGTACCTTGAGAAAAGTCTTCAACAGAACTCATCTCTTTAAAATCACTGCAAGTTGTGTAGATATGAAAAAAATGAAATGGACATTGTAAAAAGTGTCAGGACTCCAGACCATGAAGACACCTTAGTGTTAAACTTATTTCAAATTAAAGAAACAATTCTAGGCTAACATATGAAATTTTAGTCATTAGCTCTGTTCAATTTCCTACAATGTATTAATCGGCAAAACTTAGCCAACAAGTTACAATTTGATTTACTCACCATCAATTAGAGACAGTCAGAGCTAACTACACCGACCGGTGTCACCAACCTCTCTCCCGGGGCACTGGGAATAGAAGCAGACTGAACCACTCCAGGGAAGGCGACAGATCCCTCCTGCTGCCTTTTTTCCCCCCCTCAAAAGAAAAATCTCTGATGTGCCTGGAAGCAGGTCCTGGCCAGCAAATCTTGCCTTTTTTATCCTTGTTTAGCCTAAATTAGTGTCCCAAGGACAAAAACGTTGAGCTGTATTTATTATTAGTGTTAACAAACACATTCTGCAACAACACAAGAGCACAGAACAGACCTCAAGGTCTGGTCTATCTGCCACAACAAGGTAAGAACTTGTGCTCATTAAGGGACAACTGTGCTCTAACCCACAATAAAAAAGGCAGCTAAAATACTTTTGTAGTACCCCCAAAACTTATTTTTGCACTTGCCATGGAAAAATCACACAACTTAGCCCAGATGTCACCAGACAGTCTCTAAACTGCAGGCTATTCTGTAGAAGTCCCACCTGTGGCTGGGTAACTAAGAAGAGACCTTCCTTAGCGTGGCTCAAGGAGTGAACTCATGTGCTGAGCTGGAAAAGGAGCCAGTCTCCTCTGCCAACTCTCCGTGTTCAAAGATACTGTAATTCCCATCACGTTTCCTCCCCATATTCTTTACCTTTTTAAAATGGCAGTAATGAGCTATTTAAAACGTGCCAGGTTAAAATAGAATCTTGCAGTAACAGAAAAATTCCTTATTGGTGCTTGATGAACGTAACACCCAGCCCAAGTGGGAGGGCTCATTTCTGTGCTAAGGCTGCCTTGCACTGGCTAAGCCACAGCAAACAACCATGACCATTTATAATAGTCTTATTCTGAAGCATGAGATTAGACCAGCAGGACTTCTGGTTTATTCTGTAACTTTATGGAAGAATGAATTAAGTATACCTGGACATATATCAAAGGCTCCCATAGCCCGAGTAGCCTCCATACCCACTCTGGGTAGTACACACTAGGACTCCCTTACTGGTGTAGTCAAAAACTTTCCTAGGTCTTCCTTCCAAGCCAATTACTACCTATCTTTCCCTTGAAGGTAGCTGAAAACATGTGAACACTAGATTTTCTAAAACAACTCTCAACATCCTTGAGTTTTGTCCCACCCCAATATCCTATTTGCTAAACTAAACCATAGCAGCGTCTTCTGCATGTTACTTGTGTTGTCATATTCTGCAATTTGTCTACGCTCTTCTCAAAAGCGTGGTGTCCAAAATTGAACACATTATTCTAGCTGACACCTGGACAGAACCAATATTCAGAATAGAATATGAAATTCCAGCACCTGACAAAATACTCCTGCTACTTCAGTCACAGTGATGCTGTATTTTTCCTGTGTGTCAAACCACGCGTACTGTGGAGTTAACGCTGCTTACACTCCACAGATTTTCTGAAATAATGCTGCCTGGTCAGAGATTTCCCAGTGGCAGTTCTAAGAGAGAATTTTCATTCCTAAGCATGGTGTTTCATCAGCATTTTAAATTTTCAGGTTTTTTTCTACAGCTTATGAAGATCTTTCTGAACTCAAATCCTGCCCTTTGTGATCATTTCCTCCCAGGCTAGTGTCACTTGCAAATGTAAATAAATAATTGCATAGCTGTTGATATGTCATCAATACTACAAAGGAAAAATCTCATTCAAAACAGCAATGTTTTGTCTAATAAAGAACATGTGTTTGATGTCAGGAATCAGATTTCAGTGCAATATTACACCACTCACAGAAGCGGCTAACAGTGCCACACTGCAGTAATGCTGGAGCTCCCACAGATAGAAGCTGAGACTGTAATTTCAGTAAAACACAGTGCAGTGCTTTGCCAGACAACTTACTATTTATTGCTAACCTGACGGCATCCAAATCAGCAATATGCCACAAAAAGACGACTCTATGAAGGCTAAGTCATATCAATATTAAAATAAAATAGGTATTGATAGACAGAAAGATATTAATAGTGCTGTACAGTATCAGAAAATCCAGTACAGTATTCAATAGAATTCAAAGGTCTATCTGACCCAAAAGACAGTATCTCAGTGTATTACTTTTGTATTAGAAACTACTGGTACTAAAAGTATATTACAGTATCATGGAAGAGATCTCCAAGGTTTTGCTATTCTTCCTTAGACAGCAAGCCCCAGCGGACTGTTTAATAGGAATGTGTTAATTTACCTAGCCAATCTTCTTTTTCTATAATGAGTTTGCTTTTATTATAGGCATATACTTAAGAATATGAGGTAATTAATGAACATTTCTATATTTATACAGATGACTTGTTCCACAATTTCATTAGACTATCCAGTCTTCTCTAGCCATTGTCTGTTTTTCTGTATGCAATCATATGATCAAATAGAGTCATAGTCTCAAAAATTATTTCAATATGGCTGAAGCACGCAGAATTACCATTATCCGTTCTGTAAATAAAACAATTCAAGCAATCCTGAATATTTATATAAATGTGCATTAACTTAGTCATTTGATATATGTCTGATTTTTCTGCTTCCAAGTGCGAGCCTTTTTATTGCATATTTGTAGAGAGCTGCCAGCAAGGCACAGTATCAGAGGATTTACAACCGTGAGGGTAGAATGCCATCTGCTGCTATCCTTGCTGCTACAGCAGGATAAAGGAGCACCACACAAGCACTGCCTTCTGTCTTTATCTTAAGTGTAAAACGTATACAAACATATCATTTTGTTTTATTAGAAAAAAAATAACCAAAACCGCACCAGAAGTAGTAGCTCAGATGCCTTTACACACAGGTTTTGTTCTAAGATCCGGTAAAGCAATGTAACACGGACCACAGGATTCTACAAATGCAAATGAGAGGCTGTTGTATAAGGCCTACTAGAACAAAAAACCAGAAAGTGTAATTTGACTGCAAACTAAATTATACTGGTAGATAATGTAATAAAACCATTAAAAAAAAAGCACACTTGGAAAATGCATTTGCGATGAGATATGGAGTTGCCAGACTAAGGCTTGAACACAGAAATGCCTCTTGAACTGTAAGGCAGCATGAAAGCTTTCCAAAATCCCCCCTTTGCCAGCCTGCTTACATACAAGACAGGTCATAAGCAACGGCAGTATATAGAATATGAAAAATCACCAGTTTAATCATGTCCACTTATCCAGGTGGGGAGAGAAACCAATACAATAAAACAAAACAACACCGTACCACTTGCTTAAATTCACCCTACAGTTTTCCCCCACGTCCTTTCGGTAAAAGTTAATTCTTTCTGTTCAAAGTGTTCTTCAATCAATCAAACGGAAACATTAGCCAGTATTTTACTCAATAATTAACCATTTAGCCTTGCACACACAATGCAATCGCAAAGGCAGGCTTACGGTTACTCAAAGCACATTGCTGAGCTGGATAAATTCATATGTATTGAATTCTGGTGTAGCTGGCAAATGTTCAAGTTTAACATCGTTTTTCTACCAACAACAGAGCTCCAGGTGATTAAGTATAAATAATGCACTTCATTTTTTTGCCCGCTGCTTCACCCGTACAAATGTTTCTTCCAGCTTTCTATAAGGATGGACATAAAAAGCTTGGGTATATGATTTCCTATGACAATGTGCTATAGCATGCCATAGATTGACAGGGCTTCTCCACACGGTTACACCTCAATCAGAACATAAGGCAAAATAAAATCCCTCAAAATCAGACAGAAAGGCAAAATAAGCTGGGAACTACAGCTCAGAATAAGAACTATTGTACAGCCACGATACCTTTTAATTGCCATCAGCAGGAGTTTTGTTAATGAAAACACCAGGAGCACGAGCACATTTTTACTGTGTACCTTCTGTTACTCAGCATTAGAGAAGTGCACCACATTTGAAAATAACAAATCAGCTTTCACAACTGAAAGGAACACGTTGCTTTCATGAAAAAGTAATTCAGTATAGCGTAAAACTTTATTTTTAATATTAAGTGAGGAACCATTCAATAAAGTTGAAGTACAGTTCAAATCTGAAGGGATAAAAGAATCCTTGAGATTGGGACCTTCCACCAGAAAGCGAGGATAGAGTACTACACACGTAAAACCAAATCTCAGTCACTGTCACAACTCTTGCTAAAGATTTGCTTGGGGCTTAAACAGAATTCTTTCCGTCTTTCTCAAGATCAATTGATCTCATCTTACTGACATTCTCTTTATAACATCTATATTATGACTGTCCCCTACAGTTAAGGTGAATTAACTGCTGCCTCTTCAAAAATGCATCTTACTTTTCCCTCTTCCCTATTTAAAATGCAGAAAAGCCAAGTAATGTGAGAAATACAGTGGAAACCACATAAATGAGTAACTGTCAAAAGAACAGAGCTATTAAAAGAATAAATCTTGTGTACCCAGCTGTGAAATATAACACAATATAGCAGAACCCAGCTAAATGTTTGAAATAAAAAATTGAAATGCAAAGTAACCTAAAATTGTTTAATGAACATAGCTGTTAAAATATTAACTCCTTGTATGCCAAAACTCAAAAGCACAGATGGCAGGAAGCTTGTGCAGATGAACAGCACATTCACAAGTTACCTACCTCTATCCATCGGTCTCTCCGTCCAGCCAATCTGGCCCCAGCTAAGCTCAGGAACTTTGGTGGGGAAGGTTCACCCAGGGATCAGTTTCCACAGAGGCTCTTTTATTTCAAATGCTGTGGTTTATGGCAAATATTTACCTTTGAGGTGAGCTGAAGTTGGTCCCCCACATACGTTTTACGGAACTGATCCAAGAACCACAGAATTGCCAGTTCTACTTTTTCATTACTGGACTGTGGTAACTGGGCATCCATCAAAGGTATCAGCTGAAAAACGCTTAAGGATAGAAAAAAAACCCACCATTTTCAGGAAGAGTTCTCAAATTAAATTATTTTATTACATCTAATTTCTTTAGGAACCCATCAGCCATTTTTTGTATGCCTAAGTTTCTTCTAGGATTTTGTTCTGCTTAGATGCTAATTATGCTAATTGACCACTATTAAACATAAACATCAACATAATGCTTTTCTAATTACTTTGTCACTTGAAATTTTCTCAGATACATATGTTAAACTGTGATGAGTTTGTAAAATGTGGTTTTTTTCTTTCTTAGAGCATCGATTCTACGATGAAAGAAACAAAGAAATTTGAGAAGCATGAGTCTTAAAATCAAGTGCAAGGTAAGAGCTGTTCAAGTTTCCTGATAACAGAAACTCCTGTACCTAGTAATAACTTTACTTAGGCAGAATATAATGCACTGTTTGCCTCACTTCTTCCCACTTTTGTCAGTCCTAAAAATTGTGAACAAACATGTATTTTCTGACCTAAATCCTTACTTGGTATGTATCTCCATATGACCAGGACTGATTTCAAAGAATCTACTGCAACCTATGTCAGCTAAGAAAATTTAATTTATTTTTTTTACAAGAATATTCCTTTATTTAATTTCCCGTGTTCTTCTGCTATATATTCCTTGAAATGCTAATTCTCTAGCAATTCAAAAATTATTCTCACCTTTTGCCAATTCTGAAATACATAGTCAGTGGATTAGAAGTCAGTAGCTACTTCATCTGTAAACCTGAATATTAAAACCTCTCACTTTTAATAAAAACATAGTGGAAGACTGCTAACACCGCAGAGCCTCAGGGTAGATTAGGAAGGCAAGAAGCAAAGGAGAAAATTTAAAGCTTTTTAGCCAATTCTAAGTTGTACGTCCTTTTTCACGTGCTAGCTAGTGGATGTATGCATGCCTTTTTAAACACACTTGTGAACAAAAAGGATTAAGGAAGTGTTTGCCACAAGGAATGCATGTCATTCACAATAATCCCTAGCTCAGCCCATGTGCACACATTCTTAAACATAGTGCCTTCTTTTTGATTCCAAGCTGTAGTCTAAAAATAAGTCTAAATTTTCAATGGTTAACCAGCAGATCCTCTGCACTTCTTGATTTGCAATCATTAGTGTAATGTGCAGAAAACGATAGCCATAATCCACAACTATTAATATTCTTGTATACAAGTGTAATGCAAAAGCGAAAACAGGCATATCGAAACACTGCTTATAGCAAGAGACATATTTGCCTTTCATCCTCTGTAATCCAGTTTTGAAATTATAGCATTCATGACTCCCTCACTGCTCAGGAAAGATCAAAGCCAGTGGAATGGTCTCAACCACAGAGAGTCAGTGCAGTCCTTGAGCACCCATCACCTGAGAATTCCAACCAAACAGGACTTACCGACAGGATAATTCTCCATCCATGGCATCATGTTCATCAGTACTAGTGTATGTTAATCGTCCTCCCACAAAAGTACCCACAAAATAGACAAGCCATGCCAGACGTCCTAACATTAAAACGAAAGAAGAACAGTTAATGATTATAAACCATTATGCTAGTACAATACACTTCCACAAGGTATCAGCAGTTCTGTAAGGTACCAGACGGTGGAACGCTGTCAAGAGAACAGTTAGGCTTTTCGCTTTACCAGATTTAAAAACTATCTGGCAAATCAACTAACAAAAAACTCTGAGCAGAACTGACAGATGAACTGTAACAGTCTATTACCCTGGACATGCTTATAAATAAAACACAAAAGAATTTACCTAAAACACAAATTAAGCCAACTCAGCCTGGTAAGATTAGACATACATTTAATCCAGTATCCTCAATTGCCTGCCACAAGTTACTTCCAGACATGGAATAATTTTATCTACAGTGGGGCTATTACATCTACTAATCAGAGCATTAGGAAATAATTGAGACTTGCTACAATCCACTTGTTTCTTAGTTCTAATTCAAAGAAAGAATTCTCTGTAATGTTAAATTACTAAAGTGATTTGCACATAAGAAAATACATCATAGATCAGACATACTCTTCAAGAAAACAGTTTGTGAACTACCACATAGTTATGAAAGTCTCTGCAGACCATTTTCTAAAAGGGTTTGAAAGACAGCACATCCATTTGAAGCCCTGCTGCCCTGCCTTCTCACCTTCCGGAGTACTTGGCTGTCACGTTTCCACTAAAGCACTCAGAGGACCCACCGGCAAAGTCCTTATCAAGTACAGTACAACATAAGGATCATAATTTCTGCAAAGCTAGGGCTCCATAAATAACTCACTGAGTTGGTGTATGTAGAGTATTTTGTACACACTTTCAAATACTAAAAGCCCACTTTATAACTACAGAACTCTTAAGTTTACAAACACTAAACTTGGGGGAATTCTTTTGGCCTCTCTGATGGAAAATCATTGCCATGTTGCAAAATCTGGATTATTTTAATCTCTCTGACACATTAAGGTAGCATATCTTTAAATTTGACCTACTGATAACTACTCAAGCTATGCAGACTTGTGCTTCAGCTTTTTAAGCTGAGTATCCAGTAATTAACAGTATCTTCCCCCAGGAAAAATGCAGTACTTCCCCCTAAAGTAAGGTCAAAACTAAGACCTGAATAGCAAAGTAATGCATAGACCTGTTAAAACTCCAGGACACCGCTAACGGTTTCTTCCTCAACTGAAATACACTGAGACTACGGGACAGTAAAGCTACTTTTAGACTCCATCTTCATCTGGCAAAATACATTTTTTAATAAATTAAAATGAACTGGTTGAAAATAACAACACAACAAAGACAATTTGGAAACATTTCCATTTAAGTTTCAAACAAGGTTCTCAGTAAGTATTCACATAAACTAGATGTCTTGCCCTCATTACTATGATTTTACCAAGTGATGACAGCGTTAACTTACAAGACTGAAGACAATACCCTGACGAATAAAGTGTCTTCCGAACTCATTTTGAAGTTTAACATAAAGGATAAACTAGAGATAAACAGATGAGGTCACACTATGACTGTAAAACAATATTTTATTTTGGATATTTCTAAATACGTATCAGGACATGCACAGTATCTATCAGAAGTCTTGAGGTTTTATTTCATGTTTGTGTCAAATCTCTAATAAACTAGTCTTCATTTACATAATATTAAACATCACTTAATTTCCCTTATGTTTTGCATTGTTGTATTTTGAAAAGCTCAGAACTGTGAGAGCACCGAATGCTCTACTTCCCAAGCTCCTTCAGCCACGAACAATTAATAGTTCTGAGATGTTTTGTCCTTATGGCCCAAATTTGAGGACAATATATCATATACATGACGTCATATATATATGACTATACAGCATAAGCAAATCTGTTTCAATCAAGAAGTATATAGTACATTGTGCTGTATCCATAAAAAAGATGCTGAGGCGAAACACACACAAAAAGATAGAAAGAGTATGGAATAACATGCAGGTGATTTCAACACAAGTAGAGGAAAGCATTAAGGGTTATCTTAATTCTCAGTCTTATTGAAAGAAAAACAAAATCACGATCATACGGATATGTAATACAGTTTGAGCCCTGTAACAGAAAACGCTTTGTGACAGGGAACAAGTGCTGACTTTGGAGACAAGACATATATGAGGAAGGCTTCAACTCCTAATAATCTGGGAAGACAGGATCAGCTCTCCAGCAACCAACGTATTTCCCTATTTCAAGACCTCTGCTTCTTCACGAACGGGACACTTCCAAGGACAACCCCACCAGACACACTGCACACTGCAATACAAACAGCTGTTCGTTAGGACACTTGGAGATGGTGCCATCGTTAGCAAAACACCAAGGAGCTGAAGTGTCTTAGAGTACAGACACCGCTCAGATGAATTTAGCAGCAACAGCTAAATGGCATGGCCATTTGAAGATGGTATCAAAAAGCAACTGTGAAGTGGTGCTGGCTGGTTCAAAGAGCAGAGCCACCACTTTGGCCAATAGTCTTTTTAAAAAAAACCCCCTGTCTTCCTTTTTAAAAATCGCAGTAGCTCATTTCTAAGTACATAGGTATTTTCCTGATGATAGCCTTCTTCTCTTAGCACAATACCAATTAATCGGTATGACTTCTTTCCCACTTTTATACCTTCACTACTTAAAATTTTCAGTGCATTTGCCTTCGCAATTACTCAGGCAGACAACATCTTTTCTTTTAGAAAATAATTATTGCTGTAATAATCTGTAATTATGGTTTATAACAGCAATAATCCCAAAGAAATCAGTCATTACCATAGATCACAAGTAATCATTAACTACTGTTAATGACCCATTTCTTGGGGATTATTGTTTTAGTAAACCATGACCGCATCACTACTGATACAGAGAGCAGGACGGCATAATAAAATGAGATCTTAATATTACATTAACTTATTTTGCAACATTAAAAGCCATTAAACATCTAAATTTAACTATGTATATCTAGGGAATATAACAGTTATCGTTCAATATGAGCACAAATGTTTAGTTTGCAGAAAAGAAACACAATATTTAAACTGCATCAAAGGTTTCCTAATGCGTAACAGCAATCCCCAGAGCACCGCCACCGTGAGACTCCCTTTGGTCCCCCATGACTGGGGAACAGAGTAGAAATTCAGACTGCAGCTGGTCAGTGAGATCAGGTCACTAATGAAAATTCTCCCAAATAAAAGTTGATAGGTGCATGGAAGAAAGTGGAATTAATAAAAAAGCTAAGTAGGAGGTCTTATACAAGCTAGTGACAAAACGGCTCCTACACAGAAGAAAATCAGCATTTTCAAACTCAACAAAAGAACGGCAAAATAAATCACAAACATTGAATAGCATGCAAAGGAACAGCTGTATGATGCAGTAACCTGTCTCACCTTTTCGAAACAACACCATTTATCCATGTAAAGATGCAACAGCCATAAGATAACTATATTAGGAAAGAGCCAGTAGTTATAAAGACAATTTAAGTGAGCCAGAGAGGACTGAAATAGGTATATGAAAAAATATAGAAAATTTATTTCTACAAATTACACTACAATAAATAACTTGAGTTTCTTGAAAAGTTAGGTAATTCATCTTAATAGAGCTGTATAAAGTAAAGTTTTTAATGTTACATTAATTTTTAGGGAGAGATAAATGCAAAAAGAATGAAAGTTAACATCTCCATTTTCAAAAAATGTTCATCAAGTTGCAGCTAGTTCCCATGAGGGCACCTGAGGCATTCAAATGTTGATTTTTCATAAACGGAAAGTTTTTACAGCTCTCATGCCTATATTCTGAAGATGTAACAAGATGTTAAAACAAACACATCCACTGACAATATTCCCTATTTAATACAAAGACAACTAGTGAAAATGTGGTGCAAGGTAATTTGGGTAATTACTTCCCAGTTTGTGAAAAGGTCTAGTTACATCTAGTTACATCTGCCATTCTCTTTCATATACAAGTATATGGTTATTGGCACATAAAGCAGTCTAAAAATTAAATGAAATACTAACCTTCCTGAACTGTGATTTCTAATGGATTCCTACTAGAAGAGTGCAATAGCTTTTGGTAGTTTTGTGCATTTTGGTCAAACAACTGTACAAGAAGAGTACAGGTCTTTTCATATTCACACCTGCTAACTGTGCACAGTTGCTCCAGCTGTTGGAAAACTGTAGCTGTGTCATCCAGTGGGTCTTCTAAGCCATCTCTGGAAGAGAGATAAAAAACAATCACTTAGCCACTATTGCTTAAAAGCTGTTTTCCCAGCCAGATCTTGTACCACTGTCACTGAAGTGCAGAACTATAAAACCCTTAGCAGCTAGTGACATATGATCTCATTTTACTTACACACATACCCATACACATCCACACAAACACAGGGCAGTATTCTTTCCGTGCTTTCCTCTTAACATGTATTTTAACAAGCAAAGAAGAGAAGAGGTTGGCAGTATGAACACAGAAAGCTGAACGAAATACTTAATTTAGATAGTCTTAACAGAAGAAAGAGTAGTGGGGGGAAAAAAGACTTTTTTTAAAACAATAAAGGCCCAGGAGAAGAAACAGCCAGAATTTACATTTGATTTTAGCCTGGATTTAGTAAGCAAAAGAAGTGAAATGATATCAGCTAATTAAGAAAACCTAAAGAAACCGCCACGGTAATCACAACCAGTGTAGTTAGATTTGAAACGTAACACAAACACAATACGCCATATTCCATATTACAGTCTTAAAGTTGCAATTACAAGTTTACCTTATAACTACAGGAACACATTCCAGTCTAGAAGTAATATAAGCTTTTGTTATCTCAGGTGCATACGTATCTAAGAGGTGGGGTTCTGCCGTTTTCACAAAAGGTACAGACGCGACCATTCTTTGCCACAGATTTAGCAAATAATGAACACTATTTGGAGCGAACTCCCAGTGCTACAAGAAAACAAAACATGCTTCTGTTAAAGCATCCCAATGTGAAACTTCAGTTGCAAAACATCCTGCTTTTAGCTTAAGCAGTCTTATTCAAATACCTACTGAAGTACCCAGTTAAACTGAGACAATCTATGGCACATCTTGTAGAGTAAATCCAGAATGACTTGTAGGTACTCTCACCTCCTTCAACTGAAATCCACAATTTCAAACTCAGAGCTAGGCCTAGATTCTTACACAGTGCATGGTGAGATTTAAGTGTTATCAAAGGGCCATTCAAAAATCCTAAATGTTGAGTGGGAAAATGCTGAAAGCCACTTCACGAGGAATGTAAAGAACAGAAATGCATTTCAGTTTTCTTTTTACTTCCAATCTTATAGAGCTGCCATTGGCAACTCAGGAATTCAAAGGTCAAAATCTTCTCCTAATAGTCACTATTTTCAGCTGTTCCGAAGACCACAGACACACTCTGGAGGAAATGCTAAAATACCAATTGCAGTATTACCCAAACAGCAGGCAAGCCTTTACCTTGGTGTGTTTAAAAAATAAATCTGTGAAATTGTTAACACTGACAATCCTGATCATGTGATATGTGTCCTTCTCATACAGATGTGGTCCCTCAAAAATTTAGACGTTATTCCACGTAGCTTCCGAAACCAGCTCAGATGGGAACTTTGCCCTCAGCACACAGGCAGCTCTGTGCACGTGTGTACACATGTATGTACCCGTATGCACAACAGCAGAACTCCAGAAACTAGTCAGTGCAGGCACTTCAAAGTTTACATGGGAACAGAGGTGTAAGTATTTCAGGGCTGGATAAACGGTTTGGTTTGTTGGATTTTTTTTCTGAGATTGATTGAGGACTAAGGCTGGAGGATTCACATCCAACTCGCTCCTCCTTCAGTTGCAATTTTCTTCTTTAAATCTGCTCCCATTACAAAACATCACAGGAAGAGAGGGAATCAGTTATAGAGAATTTAGAAATCTGAGTTACACAACTAACAATATATTTTTATCTAAAGATAACTCTTCAAAAAATATCAAAGCAGAGAACTGGGATTGGTTCTCTTTGTCATTCAAGAACTGAAGAAAAGAGAATATTTCTGTATATATTGTTACCTGTAGGCTCGTAATAGTAAAATTTGCTATAAGTTGGACAACTTCTGGGTAATCTTTCACCACTACCAGCTCTCCAAGTTGATAGTTTGTCTTCAGCTGAGCCAAAAACCGACAGAATTCATGGTAATTACCCGGATCACATAAACCCTAAGTTTGAAGAAGGAAATTTTAAAAAGTTAACAGCTTTATCTAATAGAAATTTCAGAAACAAAATTGCTAATTGAGTGATAATTTTATCTGCATAGGGGGTTTGCTTTCTTTTGAATAGAAAAATAAAGTAAGCAAAAGGTCTCACTGAAAGTGCTTTCTACAGATTTAGCAGATCAATGAGGACTGCAACTGGCAAAACAATTCCACAGCTCTTTTCATTTCAAATAAAAAAAAAAAATCAAGAGATACCTGTGGATTTTCAAGTATTTGCTTCACTCCCTTCATTAGATTAGCAAGATATTTGGCACGTTCTGGATTGCTGAATAAAGATCTTCTTATAGAAGCAAACTGAACTAAACAAGAAAGTGCCTGAAGAATAAAACAAAATACTGTAAGATTTAAAAAAATGCAAACTTTCAGAATAACCATCTCAATGTTTGAAGTAATCCAACCTACTGCTCTCTGTAGTGCATTCTGTGGCTGAAGACTATTTTTGCAGCAATGTCTATACAACCATTGAACACAAATACGGCTCATTTCTGAAGTGCCCTTTTACAACACTTTCTGTCTTCATCCAAAAAATTAGGTGGATATTTTCTGTGTGGCTGAGTAGGGCTGAACTGGTGAAGGATCTGAATGCTTTCAAATTCAGAAATAAACACAGGGGTTGAAGTTCAAAGAGAAGACATCGTGACTGGGCTCTGAGCCAGGGGACTCCTAACATGCTAATGCACAGAACAAAACAGGATCTTTTTGGACAAAGTATAGATATAAAAAGACTATTTTCCATAATTACTTGAGTGTAAATCACTACGTGTCACTTACTAACTGAGACAGCATTGGTGGGAGAGAATGATACAAATCAAAAAACAGGTCCAAGGTCTCTGGCTCCAGGAAGACTACGGAAAAAGATAAGTTGGTTTTATCACTCTCTACAAGCAATCATTATGTATCTTTATTTTAATAGATCATCTAGTTTTAACAAAAAAAAAGAAGAGTGACATATCACTGTAGTTGAGAACAAACTATGAATAGATGCATTAATTAGTTCATTGCACAATATTAAACAAAGCACTGCTTTTATCACATTGAATCTATCCTACAGCTCATGAAGAAGACTGCAGATGACGCAGTACTTCATCCAAGCAGGCATGCTCTGTGTTTAATGACTAAAGGGAGTTCGCTCTATGGACAATTTAAAGTGTCTGAACTAAAAACCTGGGAAAACCTATTCCCTTCTCCGTTCTAGGGGGTCTTGGGAAATTACTGCCACTTGCTCGAATTGAGCCTTTTGTCAGTATGACCCTGCTTGCTAGTTATCACTGCTTGTCACCTCTCACACTGCAGTTAGAGGCTACTGCACATTAATGGTGAAGGAATGGAGTTATGCATGGAAAGTGATGAAGACTCGTGTCAGTGAAAGAGCAATATCAATCACTACAGAGTGTCATGCTAGATTTAAGCCTCCTACCTTGAGCACAGGAAACTGTGTAGCAGCTTTAGCTAGATAGAATTCCCATCAGGCTCATTTATTTTGCCAAGAAGCAGGATAAATTAGCCTACAAGGAGGTACATGTTGCTAGCACTAAACTGTGCCCATCACCCAAGGCAATTTTATTAAAGCTAGCTTGGACATTGTGCAGGATTTCCTTGGCCAGGTTTTAGAATCATAAAATCATAGAATGGCCTAAGCTGGAAGGGACCTTAGAGATCATTTTAATCCAGCCTCCCTGCCGCCAGGGACGCCACCTCTTGACTAGAACAGGCAAAACACATGGGGACCAAACGGGAATTTAGTAGCAGGGCTGGCTTCTGTGAGAAGCTGCGAGGAGCTTCCCCCATGTCTCATGAAGCCAAGGCCACCTGGTTCAAAGACAGACCCACCGGTGGCCAAGGCTGAGCCTACTGGCAATGGCAGAAGCCATCATCACCTCTGGAATAACGTATCTAGGAAGAAGGAAAACTGCTGCATGAGAGCAGCCAGAGGAGAGGAGTGAGAATATCTGAAACAACCCTGCGGACACCAAGGTCAGTGAAGAAGGAGGAGGAAGAGGAGGTGCTCCAAGCACCAGAGCAGAGATTCCCCTACAGCCCCTGGTGAGGCAGGCAATGGCCCTGCAGCTCATGGAGGTCCACAGCGGAGCAGAAATGCACCTGCAGCCCCAGGGAGGACTCTACACTGGAGCAGGTGGATGCCTGCAGGAGGCTGTGGCCCCGTGGGAAGGCCGTGCTGGAGCTGGATCCTGGCAGGACCTGTGGCCCCTTGCCGCTCACGGAGAGGAGGCAGAGAAAATCAGGAATGAACTTGGGCCCAGGAAGTCAAACCTCTAGTCAGCCAAGATGCAACCCTTCCAACGACTTCATTAACAAGCTCACATACTACAGCAAAAAAAACCAAGCCACAAACAATTCAAAAACCAAACAAATAAACAAACAAAATCACACAATTTCCTCATCAGCAATAGGCCAAGAAAAAAACAGGCACGCTGCAAATGCCATACCTCTTCAAGGTGTTCATACGCCAGAAATAAGAATCGTATCAAAAGCCTAACCAGAATGATTTGACTTACTGTGGCTATCTATGTTACAGACCACATTTATTACTTCTGTCTCTAAAGATAACAACAGAAATAGTAGAGAAATAGCAGGTTTACTAATAATTCACCAGCAAGAAATACCACATTAAAAATTATTTTATGTTTGTAAGTATTGTAATAAAACAAGTTACATAAGCCACTGTGTATTGACTTGAGAGTACTAACAGTTATGATGCATTCTTACTTGTTTTCCAGTTTGCTGGAATCTGCACAGTGCATAGGTCATCTGCAGATTCATCAGCTGAATTTCCAATGAAATCAAAATTAAGACAGTTTAGTACAAGCTTCAAAAGCTGCATTGCTAGACTTTGTTGCTGTTGGTCCTGAAGGGTTAAAGATTTTGCCAAGAGCTAAGGAAAAAAGAAATCTTGTTAGGTCACCCACAGAGAACATGCTTTAAACACAGTTTTGAAAAGGAAAACATTTGGATATAAAACTGCAGAGTTTGGAGCAAGAGAACACTTATTAAGAAAAAAAGAAATCCTTCAACAATAAAACTCATAGTCTTTCCTTAATGAATTCTACATCAAGCTAAAGCTCCCAGACTTATAACCAATTTTAAAAAGCCTGGTGAAATACCTTTTTTGCATAAAATACTTAGAGGTAAATCTTGTAAAACTCCATGTTTTCCTCTTTCAGTTACTCTAGACAAGCATGAAGTACATTCCATACACAGCATATGGATAAAAACTATCTCAACAACCTTTTTTTTTTTTTTTTTCAGTTTGATGTTCAAGCTGCTAAACAGTACAGTGCTAAAAGGTACTTTGTAATGAAAACAAGCTGTTGGGATTTGGAACTCTATACTCAACATACTGCAAGTAACAGCATATTTTTATTGATCCCCTTCTGTAATTATAATAATTTGAATAATATTTTATCTTAAAGAAATTACTACCTCTAGATTACACACACAATATAAAGGCACTGAAAAAAAACCCTCTCAAATTCATTAGTCACTGATGTACACAGCTTGTAAACATTAAGAAAATCGACATAATTTTGTCCAGAAAAATAATAAAATAAATGCATTTGCAACAACTTTACCCAGTTTATCTGCTCCTTATTTAATTTCAAAATTACATTTCTCAAGTATTAACAAAAAGTTTTTTATTACTTTTTTAGCTAACACTGTAACATTAGGCCCAGCAAAACTGAGATAATTAAGTTAAGACAAACATAAAGACAAACTCAGAATTCAGATGGTTCATCCTTTATGGCAAGATATAGAGAGAGATGGCACAGAGAGAAATATTGAGACACAGCAAGAGACACATGGAAGGAAGAAGATTGGAATTTTTATCTTTTGAGCTTGAGCTTAATTGGGTCATGTAATCCATGTTAAGTACAGAATTCACCAACTCAGAAAGTATCAAGGACTCAAGTGGGACATTTTGATGCTAACATTTTTGTTTCAATTATGAAGTGTCTCACCTCCTTCAAAAGAGAGCACGCAAGCATCAGTATGTCCTTTAGAGAGGTATCACGGAACGAGGTAGCTATTTTACGATGTTTTGGTGAAGGTCTTGAATAATCAACCTAGGATAAGTTACGAGAGAATAAACAACGCTCCTTCTTTGCTAAAACCAGATGATAGGTATATCTGGCAGATTAATTATTTGACACTAGAAATGAAAATGCTGGCCCAGCACTAAATATAGATCTTGACAGCTTCCTGAAACACCTCCTTCTTTCCCTTTAAGGTTGTCTCTTTCTGGATGGAAAGGGGTGAGACACCTCCTCAGGTTAAGATGTAGGCATTAGCAGAAATAAAATTGGAAAAGTTGATAATTCACTCTGCTTTACTAGTTCTAGTGACTGTGATGACAGAAAGTCTACCCGTATCAGATACGGTACATTTTTGGTACAGGTAGCGTCCCTGCACTAAGAATTTCTTGTCTCCATCTATTTCAGTGATGGGGAGAAAGCTACAGGAGTCCCTTCATGTCTAAGAAGTGTTTCTCCAATCATTTTTGTGAAGGGCAGAAACATTCAATATACTGCTTTACCAGCAATGCACACATCCCTTTTAGAAGGAAAAAAACCCCAAACCCAAACACGCTTACTAGATTCATTTCCTGAGTCAGTTCTGAGAGAATCATTACTCCTACTACATAATGGTCCACAGTGCCCTACAGAAAAAAAACAGATAGCAATGCTCAAACGTCACAGCTTGTAACTAGTATTTTCCAACATTTTTACAATCAGGCTGTATTTAATACTTTCCAACATTTCTAGAATCAAGAGGAATTTTTAGGCTGAGATATCCTAAGTTTTTTAGAAGGCTTTCATGCTAAATTCTATCAACATTAATAGAACCAGGCCTTCAAACTCCCTAATTAGCTCTGGAAAAAACCCCAACTCATCATAAATTTCAAGAATTCTGTGGTATTAAAAAAACCACCTGAAAACAGATTCCAAGCACCACAATCTAGAAATTCACTATTACACATTTCTCAAAGGTCTGTTCAATATCCTAGAACTGGTAAGGCAAGCTGCATGAAATTCAAACCATTAAAAAAAAAAATTAAGCTGTGCATGGATGAAAAAGCTCACAAGGCACTCTCAGGGAAAAAAAAAAAAAGTTTGCAAATGCTACCTATGAGAAAAACCTCTTTATCTTCCTTCTACGTTAGTACACAATGCATCGGTTTGGACTGAATGATATACTCCATCCCTGAGAACTTGTGTCTAAGGGTGAGCCAGTAGGTGTCAAATACTTGACGGTACGACCCAGTCATCAGTATTTAAGTTCCTTGGAATGTTTAGAAACTCAGATCGAACCCAGAATTTTGCTTTTAATTAATAAAATGAAGCTATCTTCACTGAGCTACTACAAGGCACTTCGAGAAGAATAAATCTGTTTTGTTAAAAACAATCAAAATAAACTGCAATTAGGCCTTGCTATTGAATCACAGGGAAGATTTCTATGTCTGCTTTCACAGCTGCAGTTTGCAGCCTCAGCTTCCCTGATGGCCAAAGAGCAATATCATCCTTTTCAAAATTTTCCTGATATACTCATTTTTGCAACTCTGAAGATCACCCGAAGTTCAGCTATGAAGAACCTGGCTACTTACCAAGGGACCTAACGTTTCACTGTCACGTATTTTCTGTTATGGCTTGCACAAAAGCAATTAAGATAAGAAAGTTTCATAGAACTTTACGCAAAATTTATATTGCTGCCCTATTTGCATTCAGTAAGATTAAACAACCTACACTGCAATTTGAAGGCAGCTTTCTTGATATATCAAATTCTTAAAATAGTGTGCTGCAAAAATGGAAAATGCAACCTCCCCTGTCTCACAGGTGTGAAATGCTGCGTAGTGACTTCTGAAGGAGTTGGGAACAGAACTGCAGACCGAGCTGCTAATTCCTTGTTCTACATTAAATCACGCTTAAATTAACACTGGATGAACCTCAATCTGGAATGCTTATGCATATGAAATTACCATATGCTAATTATTAACATATATTAGTATTGTTTAGGGATTATTTTTTCAATTTTTATCTAAAATTTAATTCACTAGTAGATCTATGGCTTAATTTTCTGTTCTACAGGAATTCTTAATTTAACTAAAGAAATCTCTTAAGAAGCTAAATTTTGTATTTAAATCTCTATTTTTAATGAGCTACACACGGAAAACTCACACTGCAGTCATTTTAATAATAAATGCAAAATGCAATTACAGTACATTCATAAAAATAACCGCAAAATAGTGGAGGAGAATACTTGAGTTTGTTTTTAATAAACAGAATATTGCAACTTGTCTTTTATTAGACATTCCCAATGTAACTCAAAAAGTACATTAACTTGAACAGTATTATAACAAAGCAGGACTGAGAAACAAACGAGAAACTCACCAGCAAGAAACCAATTGTTAACTTCCTATTTTCTTGCTGAGTTTCCAGGATCACAAACACATACACACATAATGGATCACTTTGGAAGTAAATCTCCAAATAGCTTAGATTTTCTGATTATTTTTTCTCAAAATAAGTATTAGGCCTTATGTTCACACTGACACTCTGAAAGATTAGCCTGTATTAACTTCTAGAGCACATTAGTCATCGCCCAGGAAACTTTTTAACAATCTTTTTATACACATTACATGCACGTAATAACCATGACATTCCATCACTTTACTCAAACTTACTCCACAGAAGATGCTGTATATCCTCTGTCTTTAACCGCTGCGTCTGACAGCACTTACTCTAGATTTGACATGTAAATTCACACAGTGATAGTCCACAGTGAATGACTGCACTCTGACATGAGCAGAAATTATTTCCAACTTTCAAATACTATGTACAAAGATCACCTCTCTATCCCACTAACATATCTTTGTAATGGTGACCAGTGGAGTGGTGGAACAGGAGATAATGTGGAAGGAAACATAAAACGACAACCTTCCTGCCTCCTCCAATTACTGGAGATGGAAGGCGAGTGATCTTTCCTCCCAAACTTGCCCGTATCCCTACCTAGAATGCATAACTTTTGTGATATGTTTGATTTAAATACATATGCTAAAATAAATAAAGTTGTAATCTACCTCCCTATGTTGTATGCCATTATCCTAGAAGAGACAGAAGGTCTTTTTTCTTTCTTTCCTCCCCTCTGCATGTATGGAGAGAGGACATACATATACCCACGTATCTAAGTTCCTGTGCACAGAAATATGAATCTTCAGTTTCTCATAATGTGGAAACAGGATGGGGCAAATCACTTCCTGTACCACAGTTCTACCTTTACACATGCTTTACTCATTACCTTCAGAAGCCTGGGTACCTACTGATTTCCACTACAAATTTCAGGTGAAGTACCACTGCTTATACAGAAAAGCAACAATATAAGGTCGTAACAGTGAACATTCCCAAAAAAAAGTTTCTAAAGGTGTCCTTTAGATCACTGCTCCGGACAGGCACTAGAAAAACTACATTTGAGCTAGTTCTAGAACTGAACAGTTCGGTGCAATTTAGCAGTGGTCATTATATGAATCACAATCAGACTCACGCTTTAAAACATTTGTAGGTCTTTCTCTTCAGATGGTGCAGTATCGGTGTTTCTAATCAGGTAACTGGAGCTCACACTATCAGAAATCTACCTCCACATCAGGTGAAAAAAACTAAGGCATTAAACAGAATGGCTTGAAATCAGGGGCTGCTCTTTGACAACCACACTATGAAAAAGTGCTTTGGAAAAAGAAAGCCAACAAAACCCCATGACAGCACTATGAATACTGCGAGACATCAAAACCCACAACTTCACACAAGTATGAAACCCATCCTGGTTTTTCACTGTAGGCTAATCTTCTGTTTTAAGCAACACTCTTCACACTTTTTCCACCCAAGTGTGTAACAACTGTGAGATAACATGCCAATTACTAAAAACAAAGAGGTCCAAACAGAAAAAAATGGCAAAAGCGAACAGTTGTTTCCTACCTGCAAAAATTTTTTTACATCAGCAATAATGTCTCTGAAGATGAGGTGATCTTTTAGTACCTCAAACCATCCTAATTTTGTAATTTTAGCAATGACTTGAACGAGAGCTTGGATGACAAAAGGAGCCAGGTTGGGTTGAGATGCTACATAGTTCAAAATGTAATTCCCTGTAATGAAGCATTTTAAAATCAGCATCACAAGTTTTCTGTGAAGAAAATTAATTTAATAGTTCTAACAGAAAATTAAGGCATGGATTTTTTTTAAAAAATAACTACATCCTTATCTTTAGTATAATAACTAAGTTTTGGTTAATCATTAAATGCAGCTAAAGATTCAGTAACACAAAGCGCATTACATATATGACTATTACTGTAGGACACATGACAACTGTTTGTGAATTCACACAGGGCTGGCAGGTAAAACAGAGCAATTTTTCAGTATTATCTTATATGCTGGGAACTAAGTAACAGCAGCTCTCACAGCCCACTCAGGGTACACGAAAGTTTTTTCAGACAAGGGTCCCTACTGGATGTGCTCAATTCTATCTAGAACATCTCTTTGACTAACACATACTGCAGCTGAAAAAATTCCTCTTTAACTACAAGGAAGTTAACCTGTTTCAAAAGCTGTTCAAGTGTATAAAATTGAAGTTGATTACAGTTAATTTTTACATAAAAGAACACTGAAATCTTTCACCAGAAGTGGATTCTTGGCCATGCATGTCATTGTACTACTGTCCCTAGAACTGACAGACAGTGCAGATTTTCTAAAACTCTAAAGCGAACGACACGCTCATCATGCAAATCCTTTCACTGCTGGACACCTAACATATACTTGCTTATTCTTTTAGCAATGACATTAACATGGGTTCTAACAAGCTAGAAAAATTAATCCTGCAAGGCAGAACCTGCCCTGGCAAAACTTTTACAAATGTTAAGAGCTGATCATGAGCAATGTTACATGTAAGTGACCGGTGGGTGTACAGCAATATCTGCAAACTTCATCCTTTACAGATGTGAACTAAATGTCTTTAGCATCTTGTGGGATAAGTATAAAGTCTATATTGAAAAAATAAGTATATTTTAAAACTATGAAGTAATCTGATCTAACACATTTATTTAACTTTGAAACTAGGAAATGCTGTTTGTAGGCTAACTGCAGAGAAATTATGACAGATCTCACAATCACCTTTGTGTTCATGCTCTCACAAGGGCTACTTTGTGAGTAACAGGCTTGGTAACTGGAGAGAACTAGAGAAAAAAGAGACTATCCACTGAACAGTTATTGTGCTAACATGAAGTTTTATATTCAACTAATACAATGACATTTTAACCACAAACGTTACTTACGAATGTCAATCCTTTGTTCAATAGGTAATGGAGACGCCCTGCTTACAAGCTTAGACAGGCAGGTTGCTGCTAGATGTTGAGCATAGGATGTCTACAAAAACATATCAAAAGATACTATTCAAAACCGGGCTAATTAAAGGAAGTGATAGTAAGTTAAAACCTGATGAATAATCAACAAACCAGAATGTAATGTTTGATTGGTAATTTTCATAATATTTTGTTTAATTATAAATAGACACAAATTACAAAACACTAAAAATAGAGATCTAAAACTATCATCCCTTTTGAAGGAAGCCATTAATCTAAAAGTAATTTCACTATTCTATAGAGTTCTTTAGTTTTGAAACTTGGTTTTAAATCACTTGATAATTTAGAAGCACGAGATGATTATTATGGGTCCAGTCCTGGATTATAGATTGTTTAAAATGTGTGTCCTCTTTCTGTTTTTGAATTACTAAAACAAAAACCCAAACAATAGCAAGAATTATACACGTCTCAGCTTCAACTCTCAAATAAGAATCATCTCAATAACTCTGTGACTCTGTGATTTTACCTAGAGTTAACTGTGAAATTAAAACACCAAAAGTAAACTGAGTAATGGTAATACTTTAAACTAACAGACAACGGATAAGTAGTTTAGGGATTTTTATTTTTTTAATTTTTTTTTTCACTGTAGCTAACAGCCAGAAACAAGAATGTGATATTCAAATACCAGGTTATACTACACTGTGTCCCGATGCTGCTCTACAGATGACAAAACCACTGACTCCAATCCTTCTAAAAGTTCTGCACGTACTGAAAGGGAAGATGCTTTCCCTTTTTGTCCCTGACATCTCCAATGCAAGGTATTGTCACTTCTGCAAAGACCACCTCCAAGTGAAAAAAAATTCTAGAATGACTTATAAAACAGAATATGTACAACAAAGCGAACAGAATTTTGCCTTTGTGGTACTGACATGGTGACATCCCATGACTGAGAAACCTGTGTGAGCTTCCACAAGCACAACTACATTCACGGATAACACATCTTTCAGATACTTACTGTTCCCTGTTCTAACAGAAGCTGGCATTGGCTCAGACATTCTGGGCTCTCAATAAGCTCCAAGAGCACCTTCTCAGCCTGCATTCGCTGTGCTAGATCAGTTCCTTCATACAGGTGGTTACATAGCACTTCTAGTTCTGCCAGACTCTGTTAGGAAAGAACAAAATTGAAACTTCCATGAAGACTTTTCAGCCATAGAAGACTTCTCTAAGTGTTTATAAACCTAGATACTATACCTGTAACATGATCTGTAACCTATACTAAGCTTTCCAGATGATTCACATTTAAATCATCAAAGAAACAGGAGGCTTTCTATGACAAGAATTCAAAAACAGCTCTGAAAATTAAGCTGCCATTTCGTACTCTCTCAGCTACCAAATTATTTTTTAGTATCTCTCAAATCGTCTGGTTTTTCTGAGCCTTCATATGGGAAGTCCATAGCTTCTCCAAAGAGAAACGAGAAGATAGAGAAGAGTGAACGGTTTGGGCTATGCTACTTGGAAAACTTCCAGTAAATTTCATTTTAAAAGTTGCACTCATCAAACTACCACACCTGGACACATTGTGAGAAAATAACACAAGACTGGCAAGGAGGACTGTAAACACACTCAGATGACTTACAGCTGGGGTGTTGAAAAATACATGTATAATTCTAACTGTTGTCTATCCTTGTGCTTTTGACACGTCTATGCTCAGATAACACAGGTCTGTGATAAGACTCAGAGGCACCTTATTGAACATGTTTGGGATTCCTGCCCTGCTGTGGAAAAGAGTAAAACATAGTGGAAAATTATGTCTGCAAAAATCCCTGATATACAGAGGCAAAACTGCCAGGTTCGAACGCTTTTTGCTCTCGAGCAAGGACTGAGCTCCACAAAGCCTGTGGTTTCTGCCCAGGTGCTGCTGTGGAGATCCCTGGGGTTTGCAAGGTCACAAGAATAAATTTAGCCTTTGCATTTCATCTGTAGTTTTGTGGTAGTTCCCGTGTCCCGTCCGTGTTGGCTCACACAGCACTGTCGATATCTGTTGCAAATACAAGTGAAAGATGGGACAATTCAAAAGCTATAGCAGCAACACTTTAGTAAAGAAGGGATGTTTGGGGAATATCTCTCTCTGACATGAGGGATATGATTTATATCTACTAGTCACTGCCTCACAGGAGAAATGAACCCTCTGAGCACATTTTGGAATCATTACATAAACAGAAATTTTAGCATCCATCAAATTCCCAAAGTCTACGTAGCTCCCATGGAGAACTGTCCACATCATTAGAAGATGCCCGTTAAATATTCATGAGTGTGTCCTAGAGAGAAGAGGAAAAGAGAACATGCAGTATTTGACCAGTCTCATTTGAAAGTTTGAGTCAATATCCTATTCACCAGCCCTTCAAAAAGATGTTTTGTACTTGAAATAGAAGATTTGGTCCAGCACAATCTAGCATCACTTATATGTAGCCTTTTAAAAACATTTCATCTAAAGGACAATGACAAGCAAGCCTGAACAAAAACTGGAAAACGAAGTTCAAAGATAACAATGTTCAAAGGAGAGTTCATTTATTGGATATTGAGACTGATGACCTGCATCACTTTGAAATGCTTCATCTGGATGTGTTTAGTCTCAGGAGGATGTTATGACAAAGTTTCTTATTGGTAGGCTGGAAGTAGGGCCAGAAATCACTCTGAATTCTGAGACTGGCAAACAACTTGTTAGGTGTTCTCCAGTTACGTTTTACATGCATTACCAACAAAATGTACGAATTTTCTGTGATTCAGATAGTGATATTAACAAAATACAACTTGAAATGAGCAAATACAGCCATCTTATGTAAGATGGCAACTCAACTGATCTCCAGAGATATTATTTAACTTTATTAAGAAAAAAAACATTTGGAGAAACCAATGAGAAGTCAAAAATGAGCCCTCTATATCTGATATGTATTTTCTTCCAGAAAACTGAAGACTGAACAGAACACAATCCCTTCTTCACTGTGAGACAAAACAGGTGAAACTGACGCTTTCAGGTAACTCCTTTACCCAAACCCTTATCAACCACTGAAAGAGGATTCCTGAAAAACCCATACTGTCAGTGAAGAGGATCTTGCAGCTAGATGCTGGCTGCTTTAAGTGAGTTAGAAGCAGAAAAAAGACCTCTATAAGAAGCAGCATTTTCCATTACAAAGAAATGAAACTTTTCCCAAGGAACAGATTCATATTCTAATGAAAAAGGTTAACACACTATGCTTCCCGCCCCACCCTCCTGCTTGTTACATTTTCAAAATATCCAAGAATAGCCTAAACAGAGTTCTCCAGATAGTTCTGGTCCCACGTCTCCAGCTCTCACCAGTCCCTGGCAGCTCTCCCACCAGCCCGTGAAAGAACCAAGGGCCAGAGACGTTGGGAGCCCGGCTCCACAGCAACCCACCGGGCAGGCAGCCAAGGAGCCCAGCAAACGGGCACAAAACCTGGTGGGGTCCTGATGGAGGTTGTGCTGACAGCGACAAATTCCCACAGACATTTTGATTTTAATCAGCATTTTCTGATCAAAAACATTCTGTTAACGAAGTTCTGCCGGCTTTACAGGAAAGCACTCTGACGGAGAGGACCACCAAAACGTCACAATTCAAAAAAAGGAAAAAAAGCCATTTGGGTAGGAGGTGATAACATGGTGTTTAGCAGTCCTTTTACGCAGCATGCCAAGTACCCAAATATTTAAATAAATGCCTAAAATGGCCCCTCTGACACGGTCCCAGCCCGGT
>NW_009704788.1:0-7092 GCF_000703405.1 Apaloderma vittatum
ATATATATATATATATGTAATAGCAAATACTTGTACCTGTAGAGCAGCCTGAAGATGCAAGATGAATTATCTTGTTGGGAAAACGATCGTTGGCACTTTGTATTTAAATTTTATGCTGTCATAGAGACACCAAAGGGTTAGTCATTGAAAAGTTTCTCTACTCTGTCTTGCATTTGTAACAAATATGTGCAGCTGTGCTACTTCTATAAACATTTATTTCAACTGATTATTTTTTTAAAATTATTTGCTCTAGCGAGCCAGTGTGCTGCGACTATTATATGTGTTTAATAAGGGATTGTCTGCAAAATTCCTTTGCACGGGGTTAGTGAAATACATGTGCAGCAGAGGAGGAAAACTCTGAGTGACGATACAAAACTAAAGACCCTGGGCCAAATTCTGCTCAAGGTTTACACTGCCATCATCCTGGAGTATCCGCATTAAGAGGAGCGGACCTACTCCAGGTTTACTCACCTGAGTGACTGAGAGCCAGCTTTGACCCTTAATTTGAGTCATCTCAGTCCAAACAGTTTCAAAACCCAAACTGTTCTCTTTTGTGAGATATCTGAAGGAAAAAGCCTCATTAATAAATAAGAAGGAATTTCAAATGACTCCGCGTATGAGTTAGCACGCAAACTGCTGCTGCTGAACGCGACAGTTCAGGCAGATCCTCCAGTTGTTTTATCAAATAATTGTCTTCTAGTTTTATTATTCAGCAAACTATCCATAGTTCAGCATACATGCCTTTGTTTTCTTTAGGTGTTGTAAGAGAATTTATTGAAGGTAGCAGGACTGGACTTTAAATGGTCATTTTGTTACTTTAAAGGTTTTTAAATCAGCATCACTTTTTCACTGGAGCTCTTGGTAAATACTTTTCTTTTGTACCTCTATGCTCTTTTTTTTTTTTCCAGAGGAATAGCTGAAATTGCTCCGGTAGTTTAGGAAGTAAAAACAAAAAAAAATTTAAAAAATCAAAATGTTACTTGCATTTCCATCAGTTAAGAATCAATAGAATCCTTCCTATAAATCTCATTGCAAATGAGATTAAAAATAATGGTGCATCTAATAAATATTTAATATCATCATACGGACAGCTAATTGTTGCTACGGAAACTGTAAAAGTCCAAAATCGTGAAACACTCAAAACTAGTATTTTTTGTTTAAATCTCTGAGCGTATCTGTGCGTGTGTGCGCTTACTTACTATCATCTACGTTTATCATGGTAACCCCAACACGCTGTTGAACTCTACGTGGCTTTGCTGATTTGTGCTTCCAACTTATAATTTACTGTGTATCAAAAAGCATACATGTATTAATAATTATCCTGCTGGTGCTCCATAAAAATAACAAAGTGTGAACAGAGTGTAACATTGTGGCGTGGATTTTTCCTTGTTTTATAACTCCTGTATGTGCACGCACTGCTCAGCTGCTGTGTAAATGTTTTTAATAAAATTATTCCTCTTCTGTCAGAGTTGCTAAATTCCGTATATAACTGAAACACATGTATTCGGTGCATTGTTATACATACTTTATAGTATCTTCATCTTCTGTGCGTGGCTTCCTTTTGCCTACAAGTATTCGCCCTAGTTGTTTTCTACTCTTTTTCCTTCACCTGTCCTGAATATTGCCATGACTGTTTCTAATTTAAAGCCAGAGGAGTCAGTGGCTGATTAGAAGACAGGAAATTGGAGGATTAAACTGTCTGGTTGAACTTCCTTTACTTATCAGTACTGTGTAACTTGCACTGGATTAGAAACTGGTTGGGACAGTTTCTACAATGTATCAGTACTTCTGTTTTCTTAGTTTTTGTTTTTCTGGCAAAAATAGGGAAAACAAGGGAAAGGGGTAGTTTGTGGCTAAAACCCAATAATTTTTAATAGCACTGAAGCATTCGAGGCTTAAATTAAATTTGTATAAATGGCTACAGGTATGCGAATTCATTCCATTTTAAATCATGCAGGTCTATAATATATATTTTAAATTAACTTCAGTATGTAAACAACCAAGCAACAGATACTTTCGAGGAGGGGGGAGAAATGACATCATTTTAGTAAGAGGAGAATGCGCCATGTTAACCCTTGTTCAACCCTCTTCCCCTCAAACTTCCACATTTGTTGCAACACGACGGTGTAGCCATAGGACACCCTGAGGAAGGGCTAGATAGAAAAGTGAGTTTATCCAAAAAACTTTGTCTGGACTCTTGGTGCTTCCCCTCTGAGCCAGAAGCCGGAGCTCTGACATCCTCGTCCGGACTTTACTGGGGAAGAAGGATATTGTGTAGGTCACTGACAAACCGGGAGGAGAATGAAGAGTGCAGCCTGTCCCCTTACAGGCTGGCTCATGACAAGCTCTGGAAATAATAGGTCAGCATCAACAGGGAGAATTCATAGAATTCACAGAATTCTCCCTGTTGAGGCTGACATATTATTTCCCGAGCTCATCATGGCTGCTGGTTGTGAAATCGTGATAGCTGGGGAAAAGCAACTAATAGTACAATCTGGAGGGACCTGTCTTGTGAAAAATGAGCAGGAGGGCTTCTAACCTCAGTCGATGCTATACGTCTCTCTCTGTGCTACCATTCACTATAATTTAACTTTATACACTGGATTGAAATCTGAAGGGTCAAACCTGTATTGAATACGAGACCATGCAAGAAAACTAAAAAAAAAATAGGCACTAGCACCTTGATCTGAATCCAAAGGCTGCAAGGCTAATCATGCACTTTAAACACTGGGACTGGGTCTTTAGACTGATCGGGATGCTTGCGATGGTTTCTGGCAGTCTGATCCTGCTAAATCATTAAGCCATCCTTCTACTAATACTAGGACTAATTGAAAATAAAAGAATGCCTTTCCTTACCTTCATGGGAAAGGAAAAATGTAACATTTTCCGTTTATCAAAAGGTTCCCTGGGTTTTAATTCCAGTGTGAAAAGAAACTTGCTATGCTCCTAGGAACTTGCTTCACTCCTCTTCCTCAGATGTGGTCACTGACACTGATTAATATTTAAAGATGATTTTAGGATGAACCAAGTTGTTTCTTTGTTGGTATTTGAAGACAAATATGCTAGTTCATAATAGCACAGTTTGGATTGATTATAGCTTTGTTGTTTCCATTAATGTCACTAGGAGCTTCTTTCACAAGTACTGCAGCTAACAATTATAGAAGTTACGGCAAATGTCGGGGCTCCTTGCACATGTACATACACACACTTCACACGTGCAATACACTTATACTTTATGTGCCCACAAAACGCAGAGACCCGGCCACACTCCCAAGAAATCCAACTGATCTCAGTGCAGCAGGAGCCTTCGGGGAGGGCACTGCACAAGCCTGCAACAGCTCTTGTGTGCAAAGGTTTTGGAACTTACATTCACAGCAATGAAAGTCTCGAATCGATTTTCCGTAGAGAAGATTACTGAAGAGAAGTTCTTAATAAAAGTCATTAGATCAGATTAAATAGATGTGTTGGCTACTGGAGAGAGATTCGAAATATTTTGCTCGTATCATGATGTCTGTTGTTCTTTGGTGTGGGGTTTGTGGTTTGTTGGGTTTTTTGTGGGTGTGTTGTTGGGTTGAGTTTTTTTTTCAGAGGCTGTGAACACAAAGTTAGCAATACAACTAGATATGGGTGGAAGTGTTGGATAGTACAGATGGCACTATAGCTTGTAGACATTTACTACCAATAATTGCAATGCCCTTGCTTTCAGAGCAGTGCAGGTTGCCCTTGATGTACGCAAACAGCCATATTAATTTCACAACCCGATTGGAATCGCACACACAGATTCAGGTTGTCAATAGGAACAGTGTGGAAATTAAGTGCTCTCAAAGAGGCCTTTCTGCTTTAAACGTGACTAACTCAAAAGGCACAGGGTGCACGTGGTCACTAACAGGGCTTCCATAACAGGCAGAGTTTGTCAGTCAATTAGAAGGGAGTTTTTCTGTATTTTTTAAAATGCAGAATTCAATTAGGCTGAAGAAAATAGACCTGATTCTGCATGGAAATATGCTGACATTCATCAGCAGTCACCTTTAGTAAAGAAATCAGAAATGGAAAGTAGAGCATGACTTACTGGTTTATGTCAAGGAAATATAAGGAATATATGGAATTGACTCATTTTAACCTCTTATGTTCAGTAAGAAAGTGTCCTATTTGATTGTTCATTGAGTCAGCATTTATATTTGCTCTCAGGAAGAAATAGAAACAACATGCATGTGCATTTGTGTTTGCCAGTATTTTTTTCTACTAGAAATTTTCTTTTGTGATGCTATTTAAAAGATTAGATTAAGAAGAATAGGTTTAAACATGGGTTATGTAGGGCACTGACTGAAAGGTGAACCACCAAGGTTTTTGTAAGAGGGTAGATAGAACAAATTTTCAAGGATTATAAGCAAACACAGGTAAAGCTCAAATTTTCTCATGATCTGCTGCGAATGAGGACTTACAGTTCAGACAAACTGCAATGTGTATAAGTATTGTGTGAGGATTTGTTGCTTCCTCTCCTTTTTATCTTGATTTCTTGAGGAAACGAGGCTTAAAAGATCAGCTGGCTGTATGTCACATGCAAGGAAGAAGAGTGTAGCATAAAACATTGTTTAACACACCCAAGGAATTCCCTCATATTCAAAAACTGATGAATAATTCTTAAACAATTTCAAAGACAATAGTAACTTTCTTACAGATTATAACTGTCTCACCTGATTTTATAGAATACAAGTGTTTCGCTACAGAGATATGTAGAGTTGTTGAACTGTATTATACTTCTACAGATGCCTGTGCTTTTCATCTCTGATGAAATTTTCTGAGAGTCTTCCACAGAGAAATGGGGGGAAATACCTTCCACAGAAGTACGTGGGCACGTAGGAACAGGACGTAGGCTTAAAATGGGGGGTGAGGGTCTGGCTCGTCGCAAGCACTGACATTTGCTAATTTGAAATCTAAGTTTGTGTCTAAAGAACAGAAAGAAAGAGACTGACCAAAGCACGGGTATCCTGTACTGGCACTGCGAAGGACATAGGAAGGAGGGCAGGCTTTGATATGAAAGTATATTTTCCAGCATTGTGAAGAGCAGAGGCCAAGAGATCACACCTGAGTAGAGGCAGTGAATCACAAGGTGTGGATTTTTTTCTCCTCCTCCTCCAAATTTCTCTTTGAATTTGTTTCTTTTTCATTACTCAAAAGCCCATTCAGTAATGTATGGGCTACCAACTGCACTGGTTCTCCAGTAACTGGACTTCTGCACAGAAAAATAACTTTGTGGATTTATTTTCCTCTCTTCAGATGCAGAGGCAGGGTTTGAATTGGAGATGAGTAGCTCATGTGCCCGAACTCTCCTGCGCTTGGGCATCTCCGTAGCACGTAGTCAAAGAGCCATCGGACAACAGCAGTGGCCGAATAAAACAAGGCTCTGAGCCTGCTCCATGAGATGTCCCTCACAGTCAGCAGTGCAACCACTTTTGATTGCATCTGCTTAATTCCAATCTTTCAGGGAATATTTTAGGGAATTTTGTAAAGCCTGCTCAAAACTGAGTAAAGTTTAAAAAGAAAAACAAGCAAAGGCCAGGCTCACAACGTGCCCCTGTGGCCCTTTGACCACATTTAATGCTCCGTTGTGCATCACATCTCACAGCCTTGCGTTCTGGTGGCTCCCCTGTGCAGCTTGACAAAGTCTGTGGTTTCAGAGCACGTCACCTTGAGATCCACATGTCCATGTGGAACCAGTTGTTCCCATCTTTGGCTGGTGCAGCCCACGTTTCTGTAACTTAATAGAGCTGTTTTCAGACCCACCCTATGATCAGTTGTTGCGGTCTTTACAATGGTGATACATAGGGACTCTGAGGCAGAGCACAAAACCTTAACTAAATAATTTTTATCTAGTCAAAAAATGAATGATTGGCTACAAACAGACCAAATCCATGGGCTGGGGGGTTTTCATTTTTCCTTCCAACAGAATAAGGGGCTGGAGACAAGTAGAAGTTGTCCCCTGAATAACAGTGTGAGACGAGGCCTTCTGGAATACGAGAAATAAACAGACTGGTAAGGGTGGAATGACAGATCTGCAGAGTTTTGAGGATGACGACAATTTCAATTTGATGCAAACATCTGTTCATGCGCTTTGGATTGAAATAATCAAACACCTGTACTTCCATGTATGTCTTCATGCTTGCAGATTTCTTTGTTCTAACGAGTTTTCTGGTTGCAGGGTCTAGGATAGGTGTGCACGAGCGAGACGTAGAATTATTATTTGTATGCTGTAAGTGTTTGCACCTGCAAAATGCAGGTGCCTGCTCAAATGTGTGTTCTTACAGGCAGGTATGCAATGCATTTCCCTTGACTTCTGTAAAGGTCTGCCAAATCTATCGCTTCTATTTCTTTATGCCTCACCCTCTCCATCTATGGGGTGGAGTAATAAAACTCACCTCAGAAAGGGTGCTAGAAGTTAATTAACTGGTGTCCAAGACAGGTGCTATAATTGCAGTACATTCTTTTATTTAAAAAGTTACTTATGGAACTAAAGACAGGGAAGACCTAATAGGCTGTGGAGTCTTTCCATTTACCAGCAGTCTGTTTTTTACTGTTTATTTATTGCTGACTTTTATTTTGCCTTTAAGCCAAACACTATGGGTTACTCGTATAGCATATGCTTCTTCACTCTGCACACAAGTAAAAGCAGTGAGCTCAAAATCATGATAATACTATAATAAAACATGACTGAGGATGCCTGAAGTAGTACGTATGCTCACACTGTGTAAGCCGCAGAGATCTCTGCGCACACCGCTGTTTCGTACTAAGTAGGAGTTTGGTAAATTGAGTGGATTACTGGGATATCATTAAAAATTAAATGTACAATTATTTAGATGAATTTTTCACATATGCTTGTGGGCAAACAATTTTTGATTAGTTGTTGACATATAGTACACACAGTGTGTGTGTGTGTGTGCGTGTGCACATGTATATTTACATGCACGATATATAAATAAAATACAGACAGTAACGTAGTGTTAGGAAAGTCCACTGGTAGTCATTAATTTGACAAGTCTTATATAGGATGGAAAGAATGATCTTCCCAAGACCGAAAAATTGTTTTCCCTACAT
>NW_009704788.1:7123-12471 GCF_000703405.1 Apaloderma vittatum
CATCACATTAAGATTTATTTAGCCAATAAGCAGTACAAAACCTCAAGACCAAGCACAGCTCATCCCAACTCTCTGCTTGTTTTATCTAAGTCTTTGAAGAAGTTTCTTTTCCAAATGCCGCTGTGGAAGTAAAGCCATGAGATGCCTTCCTCACTGCCCTAGGTTTGCAGGATTTACATCAATGGAAGGAACTTTCTCAGTTTGATTTTAATCAGAAATCAGGTGGTAAAGCTGAGGAAAAGATTTGCAACAATCTTTAGTGTCTGAAGAGGAGCGGCTGGAATAACACTGTATAAGTCATGAGACAAGGAAGGAAGAATGTTGTCGTGATTTGAAAGTAACGTTGTTCAGTAAACGAAGATGTGTGAAGCACTTGCTAAGCTAAATTAGTTCCGAGGCTTGGTGCACAGTTGTGTAATTCCGTTCGTTGAAGCTTTGAACAATTGCGAAGGAAAAACAAACACATCTATTACCAAAAAAAGTGCTTGAATTACTTTTAGGTTTTGTTTATCTGCAGAGGTTCAGCTGCCATTTTTCACATTTCAGACAGAATAATTAATCAGCAGAAATAAACAAATGCACATAATACAGTGTAATTCTGCTCTGAGTTTTATCTTGCAGTGCTGATCTATTAAAGACTTTGCTTTCCCTCATCACACAAACAGAAGTTGTAGAGGACCCTGTGCCTCCTAAATTTTCCACAGAGGCTGTTCCTCAATGGATGACCTTTTTCTCACGCATGGATTCAGTGTGCAAAAAGGGTAAATCTTGTGGGTTTAATGTCCCCTGTAGAATATCATTGAGTAAGTGCAGCCATATACTTTTTATTGCATTATCTTGGGATTCATTTTTCTAAGAATTGGTCTTCCCACATCTTCGTGGGGAGGGAGGACGTCATCTGCACTCTTGGATCATGTTCTTAACAATTTTACTGCACCTCTGACGTTTACCTGGCTATTCAGGATCTTTACCTTTGTGCCGTTATACTTGTTGCTGTCTTACTCAGTTAAGAAGTACAAATAGCCCCAGCATTGCCAGCTGCAGTCCCAGGCTGGATCATTACTCCAGATTTGAGGTTAATCAACTGCAAATTCTATTAGCTTCATACAGAGTGAAAATAAAGAACAGACGGTCTCGCATGTGAGCCAGAAGTCAGGTGCAGCGCAATACGGCCAGCCTTCAGGTAAAGGTTTTTTTTTCCCTTCAGCTAACATCTCGGAGATGACCAAAGGATCAGATCAAAAAAGATTTTCATGAAAGTTTCATAGACTCTCATCCTTTTTTTTTTTTTTTCCCCTCTCTCCCTTTTCTCTCCACTTCCCATCACAAGTGTGAGTTCTTCATTTGATTCTGGTGAGGGTTTTACCCCTTTTTCTCCTGAACGTTATGGAATGACGTTTCTAGGAGTTGTATTCTCAGACATCTCACGTTATCTACGTACTTGTTGATTGTGCCAGCAATTTGCTTTATTGCTTAAAGAAGTGCTGTGTGAAGTTTAGGGGAGAACGTGGGAGCAGTTTGCTACTGAAGACCCATTTACTAAGATTCCAAACGTGCAAATGCTGACATACACATGCACCTTGTGAGTTCTGCCATGGATTTCAATAGGACTCACATTATCAAAGACAGACGCACAGGAGAGCAGTAGCAGGAATCAGGCCTAGACGCTTCCCTGCTGCTTTTATTCTTGTGCGCTGCCTCCTCCCATACCTCTCAGATAGTGTTTTTACTTGGCACTGGTTGTTTTCTCATGAGTCCATTTAAAATCCCTTTAATGTTCCTTTTGTTTCCGTGTGTACTACAACCGTTTAATATTATAGACTTTTTTTAAAAAAAAAAAAGTAACCTGCTGTTGTCTGAAAATAATGCATCTGATACACATCAGTTCTCTAAAGCAAAACCTTTCCTATCAAATAGAATGAACTGCAGAAAAGTCAGGTTTGCGGCCAGAAGTTGAGTTGCTGCTGCATAGGGAATGCATTGCGCTTCCCAGGCTGAATTCTCAAAACCTATGTTAGTGTGGTGTTTGCCGGACAATGTGAATTTTGTGTGCTGTGGCTTTTCCTTTCCCTTTGGGTCCTTCTCTCTTCACCCGGTTCTGGTGAGGAAGGGGGTACCGGCGTGTGTGTGTGTATCTCCCTAATACATATGTTAGATTATCACTGGCATGCCATTACAAAAGGTTAGGGAAAATATTGCCGCCAACAAAACTGGATATGAAATAATCCAATCTCTGGGAACTGTAAACTAACAATCACTACCACAAACAGGCCCTTTCTAATCATAGTTTGTGGTGGAATGAAAGATGCAATTGTCTGGAATTGATGAATATGGGATCCATGCTGGCTTCAGGGTCAAAGGTGACTTCATGCAAAGGTCCCTTTCTCTCTGGCACGGCTTCCTTTGTATAGCATAGCTTGGCAGCTATCTCTTTGCACTTCGGCTACCTGCCAATGCAGCTGGTACTGTGCAACTGTCTGGTGCAGACTACAAAGCATCACTCAGCAAGCAGCAGCTCCGCATGGGGCCCCTTTTCTAGGATGACAAAGAAAGATGGGCTATACATTCTGCCATCTATGCCCATTAAAAAGACTCTTAAATTGCATTACTACAAGTTATTGTTAATTATGTAGTAGTCACTGGATCTGTATGATCCTTTTAGAGGCTGATAATCTTTACTGTATGCTGGCAGTGTAAGTAATCAAGAGGGAAAAATCAGGATTTTGTTGTGTAAAAAGTGAGTACTAACATAGTAAGTTGCTCACGCATAGCCATATGAATGAAACCTTCATTTGGAGTATGTATGCCACAGGTTTGTGGCATATGTGAGGAAAAAAATCTGATTGAACTAGACAAATTACTTGTGAAGTTGTGTCCTTATATTTTCAATATTCATGTTACAGTCAAGCTTAGGAAGTGTTTTTGTTGGTAAGCATTTATCATGAAAGCTTGCTGGTTGCTAAAACGTGCCTTAAGCTGCAACTGAGAAGGAAGAAAACAAAGTTTTGGCTATGTTAAAATAAACCAATTCAGTTTAGAAATCGTGAAACCAATCAGTGTTTAAGCGATGGGATTCTGATAATGGAAGTGGCATCACTGGCAGACTGACAGGATCCTGATTTTCTTTGATACTTTTTTTCCCCTCGGTAGTGCCTTTTTTTTCCTGTTTTTATGAAATTGTTTGTAGTGTGTCCAACAAAAAGAAAATCTTTGTCCCTCCTAAAGCTGAGGTCCTGCTTGTCTCCTGAGGAATAGCCAAACTACTTCTGTTCTTCGTTTCAGGCGTGATGAATTGGGCTGCAACTAAATCTGCAGGCCTAATTCCGGTGGATGTTTTCCAACTCTCTTTAGTCCATCAGTGTTAACATTAAACTGGAGTAGGTGATCTGGGGCAAGCTAGACTGGATTCACCTTCAGTAAGATGTATAGATGACTTACTACGTAGATTGAAGTTACTTCAACTTAAATATCTGGGCCAAATGCTTAGCTCCTCTCAACTGGCACAGCTCAACCAAAGTTAATGGAGATGTTCAAATTCACCCCTCCTGAATTTTCTGGGACTTGTTTTCCCTAAGATTTCAAGGAAAAATCTGTACAGAAAATGGTGGGACTGACTTACTTGTGACTGGGTGTTTTCCCCTTTTTCTCTTTGTTTTCCTGCCTCCTCTGCACTATTTATGATCTCGCACTTGCCTCCTGTAGAGCTGGCAGGTGTCCTAAGATGTGCACCAAATTCTGGGAAGGAAAAAACACCATTTCTGTACGGTACCACTGCAAGAACTGGTCTGTTGAACCACTTTTATTTCCTCTTTTGTTCAAATTACACAAAAATCTGAGAGACACAAGATACAACAGGAGGAGACAAGAACACTCAGTCTTCAGTTTCTCCCTTTCCTCCTTGCGTCTAATATTCCTTTCCTTGCCTTGTTCTGATATCGGCTATTTGAAATAGTTATATATAATTTAACATTATACAAAAGTATTGTCATATCAAACATAGTGAAATGGATTCCAAAAACACCATCTGGTATTTGGGAATGCACTGTGAGTTGGGAACGTGAGAAGAGATATTCTTTGCCACTTTGCTTGGGACCCAGCCATTAGCAGTGTAATTGCCAAGAAAAGGTGACAGGCTTCAGGCTTAATGCAAGTGGTTTGGGTTTTTTTTTTCCCCCCCTCCTCTCTCTTCCCCAGCCTGTTAACTCTATGAGTCCTAAACTAAATGCAAAAGGCACTGTAAGGGCAATGCAATAGCAAAAAAACCAAAAACCAAAACAATAGGCTCCCTTAAATTATAAGGCAGGGCAGAAAATTAAAATAGTCACTGGGCTCCTCTAAGAAGACTAGAGTAAGTGAAAGCAAAATAAGCTTGTTGAGAGGAGGAAAGAAAACAAGACATGTATACTTTAAAGCTGCAGTGTTCTACACAGAATTGTTCTCTTAAGTAGTGGATTTGTAATGATTAGAGTTTCCCAAGCTTTATCCAAAAGCTCATTGCAAAGCCATCATTAGTTTCCTCTAATCCACCCAAAATTGCAAAACACATATTGTGAAGGTCATTCATGACCATTCTAAACCTGGTTTATTTGATGTTATCTCACATCTTCCTCCGTATCTCTATCTATCCCTTTAAGAATGAGGAGGAAAGGAGAGAGGGTTTAATAAATTAAAATCTCAGATTGATTTCTATGGGAATATTATTCTGATGCGTAGGAGCCCAAAGGGCATGCATAGTACCATTTATGTAATTTCGTGTTGCTAGCCTGTACGCTACCACTGGCAGGTGTAATTCTAACAAGTTTTGCCAATATTTCTCACCTGAGAACCAGATCAAACATGAGGGAAGCAAAAAATCAGAGATATTTGAACGAGGATCAAAGTCTCTCTACTACATGCGGGAAGGCAAATAAACTTTGCAGCAGAGGACAAAACAAGTGAATAACACAGGAAGGTTTTAATCTTAATTGATTTCCATCTAACACTTGAAATACAGCCTTATATTAATCCTGAACTTGAAAAAAGGCCACATTGATTTGTTTCGGTATGTCAGAAACGGCTACAATAGATCTGCTATTAAATTACACAAAATAAAATGATTTCTGGTGGGTGTATCTAATGCTTGCCAAATTAGATGAAATGAAAGCTAACCCTCTTAGTCTAGCTGTTGTTTTTAAATATTTATGTCTTCAACAGACATTTGTGTGTGCCATGAGGGGGACTAGAAACTCCTTTGCTATCAGTCAGTTTATGGAGACATGCAAAATTCTTACAATCTCAGTCCCAGACTCGTATGAAAACGCTCACCACCGCAAGTTCTTTCAACTTATTTGAAAGAAGCTTGCCGATTC
>NW_009704788.1:12482-33092 GCF_000703405.1 Apaloderma vittatum
GGCTCCTGTTAGTTATTTACTGCGAGTGCATTTTGCCGCAACCGAGTTCCGCATGCAAAATTTAGTCTGCAAGGTGTAGCACAGATTTTCAGCGAGGAGTTCAACCCTTCGGCACAACAAAGGTGGTGGCAGTCCCGCGGGTGCCAGATTGCTTGAGGGACTGAGAGAGAAGCTGTGAGCCCAGAGCTCGTCCTCTCTGCCGGCAACCAGCCGTTGTGAAACTTTGCCCTGAAACAAACACCATGAAGCCGAGCCTCGCCACAATTCTGAGCAGGGAAAATAAGTCGAACGTCACAAAAGGGTCTTTCTATTCCTTTGGAGAGCTTGGGACTGCGGAGCAATTTTACCCCAGGCCTGCTCGACTCGACCTTCCGTGCTGTTTGCTTTCTAAAAGGCGGTGATGGTCTCTGATACGTCTCTCATTTAGCACTAGGTTTCTTGCTTTGAAGCGTGTCGATCGAGGCAGCCCCAGATGCACTTAGTGTCCCAAACCCCCCCGACTAATAACCCAACCTGGGCAGCTCAGGAGACAGATAAAGTTCTGATTTCTATCTTACAAAAACAAACACTCTTTTCAGGCAAAATCGCTCTCCGATAGAGAGTGTTGTGTTCCGAGTCGTACTCGGTACCTGCTGCTCTGACAACGCCGACTTCGGAAGCGCGGCTCTGCTTGGGATGGGGCAGTGAGGATTGCGGCCGACACGTAGAAGCACGGAGGGTTTGTGTGTGAAGAAATCGAGGCCACACAATCGGTTCAGTGACAGAAGGACAGACCACACGTGGGATTCCTGATGATTCCCACTCGTAGAATCAAGATATACAAACAAAACTGGTTTGCAGTTTAATTTCGGAAGGGGAGTATTCACCAACGAAAACTTTCATACAAGAGCTTTGGTACAAGTGAAATGTTAAAATACTTTTTGCATTACAGTTTCTCTTTTAACAGAAATTGCACAAATTCTCTGGGTTTTGACTGAGCTTTTCTTTGACGTTTTCCTGATGAATAATCTAATGTGTCCAGAACGTATATTTCATTTCATAGTTTTAATCAACAACTACACTGACAAAGAATCTGCATCTTCATTCAGTAAGTTAATACTACAAAAGTGTGTTTTAAGTCTCTGTTGAGCAGCCGCAGCCTCTGTGAACCAAAACCTGACTCTATGATTAACGGCAGCAATGCTTTCCCTCAGCACAATTCACTCCCTGTTTGCCCTCGCAGCACAGGGCACCCTGGGGACACCCTGGGTGCGAGGAACCCAGAGCATCCCGTGCCCAGCTCCATCCCTGAGGCCCTGACATCACCAGCCACAGACCTGGGTCCTGGCACACGGACACTTTCTTAGGTGGTAAATTGCCAACTCCAGCAGCTCATAGTTTTTTGTCACCTTAACAGGAATGTGCCACCCACAGCAGTGTGAAATTATTAGATCTTTCTCCTCAGTTTTTTTCCCTTCTGCATAGAGGGCTTTGCCTGTTTTTCCCATCCCAGCCTATGCCAGGCTGTGGTTTTGTTTTGCTCTCCGATGCCACGATGACAAACTGCAAATGAATAATCAGAAGTACTTAGAATTAAAATGGCAAAAATATTATTAGTCGCTGTCCCCCCCCCTCCTCGAGCTCCAGCACCACTCTCCCATTTTCCCCTCCCTCCTCTTTTGACGGCAGGCAGAAAATGCAGATGCCAAGGCAGCGGAAGATATTTTTAAGCAGGAGCATCTGGCTCCTTGGCAGACTCCACAGGCAGTTGGTTTGGTTGTTTTGGAGTTGCCTCTGGGTCTGTCACATGTTTTGGCATCTGACTGATTGTCTGGGCTGCCTCCTCTTATTGGACATATTTTTTCTTTGACTCACCTTTGATTCTGAATTGTCTCTTTATTTTCATTTGCCAGTGAACAGCAAATTCAGCTGATCCTGGGCTTGTTTATATAGAAATAGTCCCCGTCACTCCCTGCCTGTGGCTCACGGGAGCCTCCTCTCTTGGCAGGTCCGAGCTACCAGAGGTACTTGCTGCAAACACTTCTTCCTCGGGATTTGGGTCAGGCTCTGAGCATTCCCTGGGAAGGAAACTATTCCAAGAAGAATTTTTCTGTGTCAAAATATACGGTAGAAAGCACAGAGACGTTTTTCCTGATTTGTGCACTACCTGCATATGGTTTGTTTTTTTAAAAAAAAATATAATATTGTAATATTGGAGGGAGAGTTTGTCTCAAAACAGGATATAGATTATTAATAGACTTCATTCAGAGTGTGAAAAACTACTCAAAATGCCAAGTCTGTTCCCTGCCCAGAAGTCCACTGTCTGAAAAAAAGTTAGATGCTTAGCAGCGTTTGTTTCTCTGTTTCCTTTGCACAGTAAATCTTGGGTGAAGATAGTTTTTCACTCAAAAAAACTTTAGTTTCCCCTCGAAATATCACAGCCTGTCCCTGCCCCAGCCTGTGGAGCCTACCTGGAGCTGGTAGGGTTGCTGGGGCGGCGAAGCTGACGGAAACAGGTGGGCTCACAGCAGGGAACGGCAGCAAAAGCCCCCCCGCAAGTTCTGCAGGGATTTTATTTTTTTTTCTTAGGTGGCTAAACTAAATCTAATTAAACTAGAGCATGTTCAAATGTGCTTCATTTAATGCGCGCTTTGTATAGCTCCTCTATTAATAACGGCAGCTCTTGGTTTTATTATTAGTGCTATCATTTTTTTCTGGCTTTTCTGATATTCCCAGGGATGGAATGGATTATTTATTGGAAGGGTTTGGAGTGGGTTTATAATTCTAAAATGCTGGTTTGGAACTGTCCTGTGAACTAGTCCTTGCTGTGCTCAGGAGGCACCATGGAGACTCAGAGATGAGATGTAAATCTGTGCTTTCAAGCTAAAATGAGACCCTATTCCAGAGAGAAAGTGGTTTTCCCTTTAAGGAGAGGGCAAATAGAAGGGAGAAAAAATACTGCGTTTTAAATACACTTGTAGCTTTTTTGAAGGTAACCTCACAAAAAAAAAAAAAGTGGTTTTCACTAATCTGATGTAACTTTAATGTTGTTTGGGGTTTTTTCTTAATTACCCCAAATCACATTAAACTCATCCAGGAAAAGGGCACAGAAGAACATAATACAGCTCTTTAAAATAAAAGGTCCCAGTATGTGTTCTTCATGGGAGTTAATGTGTTGCCTAAAACAGAAAGCTTGTCTCTCACCTATCATTTTTTGCCTCAGTCAGGTACGTGTTAGGAAGCCCTATGTATATTGTCGCTGAAAATATTAAGGATGTCAGAGGCTAGGGAATTGGCACAAAATAAATTAAAGCTATTTATTTGCAGGGGTAGGACATTTTGGGCTGCATCCTTGTCTCTCCCTCCTACCTGTATGCAGTAGAGAACTGCAGAGTAGCCTCAGAGTTAGTTTCCAGGTACTTGGATTTCACAAACACAGAGAAAGATAACTAGAAAGATTTTAAGATGTGAGAGAAAACTGTATTTGCAGTTACTTTTTTGTGTATGTGGAAGGGAAAAAATATTTTCAAACTGATTTTAATTCCTAAACCAGTGACTGAAGGAGCAGGCAGAAGAAAAAAAAAAAAAAAGCACATACATGAACACACACTTGCATGCACACGCACCTTACATAAAATTACTTTTACTGTCTGATTCTGAGTCGGGGCATGACTGATTCCAGGAAAAACCCCGGACCCCAGATCTGTACAAGAACATCAGTAAACATTTGCACTGAACACAATATCACATACAAATTAAAGTGAGTTCCCAGCTCTCATATTTGCAGGAGGAAGCCTGTGAATATAGTAAATGCCTGCGTTTTTGAACTCTTAAAAAGAAAACCATTAAAACTAGCAAACCCCTCAGTCTAAACTGTGTTTTTAAGCATCACCGTGGTATTCTAGGGAATGTGCACCATAAATTTTGAATAGATGAGATTAGCAATATCACGAAGGGGAATCCCAGAAGACTATCTCCAACAAGGAAGGAATCTTGTAAAAGACATTCGCAATAAATCCTTTCATAGGCCTTGGCACTTGGAGGTAACTCTGTAGATTTTGTGCTGGGTTTTCTTACGAGCAAAAAACCCGGGTCCTTTTGGGCTTTTGATTCTGAGAATCAGTTTTGTGATCCGAAAGCACCATATGGGTGCTTTCACCTTGGTTTTTCAGCACCTGCAGCATTTGGCAGATCCATGGCAAAGCAGAAGCGGTATCACAAAACATGATGTTACTGGGAGAGCGAGATGTAATTCTGAAGTCTCTGTCCTCTTGGGATAAGCAAATAGCAGAAAGCAGTTTCGATGCCATGCCAAACTAGTCCTGTGGGACGGTGTGGTTACAATAACTAATTTTTAGAATTGCCTTGTTTGTGCTGCACTAGGACGGTGCAGCCTCGTCCAACAGGAGATTCGATTTTCAAGGGCAGAGCTCTAAAAGTCCAAGATTGAAATCTTTGTACAAGAGTTTTGGTCTTCAGACATGTTTCAGTTGAAGGGAGGGGGCTTTTCTGTCTTGCCTGTGAACAGTTAATAGAATAGTAGGCAAATCTTTAGCAGCGTAGAAATACTCTTCAAAATCCCTTGGATCTTTTAATACTGTGGATGGCAGCTGCAGTCACTGCAGCTGGACGGGCACTTCTCAAGGAAACAGCTTTAGCACTTCTGACTTGGTCCCTTGGCTTCTGGCGAGTAATGTCAACACACATTTCATACCAAGGTAAATGACCATAGTTTTCTTCTCATTGTTAAAAAAATCTTCTGTCGAAGTCAAGGTGCTCCAGCAAATCCTTACCTATCTAGATGTCAGTGTTGCATTTTTTAGACTTCAGGAACCCTTCAGAACAGGTCCCTCTGGCTTGCGGTGTCCTTTTCTGCAGTCTGTTTTACAGCAACAAAGGGCTTAGGGTCTCTAAAGAGTGAGTGAAAGAGGACTTCAAAATAAATTGGGAAAAATAATGAAGTGAGCCGATTCTCCTTGGCAAGGGCTTAATTGATTTGTTCACTATTGAACATGAGCCTGTGCAAGGCCAAGACTCACTTCTTCACCGCATTGACCCTTTTGTAGACCCTTAAGCTTCTGCAAACACATTGTAGAAGATGAATGATGATCTTGACTTCCTCTCCTACTTTGCCAAGATCCTTTGTGTCATGAACTTCAGTGATTTGAGAAAGGTGGTTCTTCTGTCTTTGTAGGTGAACTAGGGAACAGATTCATCTGGTTTCTCTCAACTCAAACAAGTAGCAGGGGAAAATATAAAACTGATTCAAAATTATTTCTCATCAGGACACAAAGGGTTGGCTAAGGTCAAAATTAGGACAACTTTATCTCATAAAAGCCCTGGAACCTGTGGCAGTTACAGTGGTGTCACCAGTGGGATCTGAGCACCTTGATATTGCTTGGGAAGGCAGGCAGTGAGATAAAAATCAGCAACCACGGAGTCTGAGTTTTGTAAACCTTTTTTTTTCCGCTTCAAATCAAAAGGCATTGCTGTTCCCGATCTGACTTTCCAAAACAAGGACATGACTTGGCCACAGTTGAGATGGATTTAGCCTCCTGGAAAAGTTATTTTCTCTGCTGCCTTCTGACACAGGTGGAGCTAGAGCCAGCGTAGTGAGCACAGATTACAGCCAACGTGATGCGGAATATCTTGTGCACGGATCTGTGTAGCTGTGTAATTGCTTGGCACGTCTTTGGCCCTTCACTTGTCCCAAGTGATAGGTGTGTGAATGGGTTTATAGGAATAATAATTCTCAAACTTACAGCCAACTCTTCTCCTCCCTCCATTACCCTGCTGGAAAAGATTTCACAGCCATTCGCCTTCGTTGCAGAAGACTGCAAAAGAGGTGAAGTTAATCAGAACTCCGCTTCTAGCAGAGGTTTTTTAGAGCAGAGTTTCTGTGTTCAAAGCAATAGAGCTCATCTCACACCTAAAATTAAATAAGAGCTGACCTGTGACAAGGAAAAAATAATGGCTTAAGATTTGTGTCATCCAGAACTCAAACTGATCCACGGATCAAAAGAAAAAAAAAAAAAAAAGAAGAAAATCATGATCACATGTGAACGAGTGATAATTCTCCTCTCACAGTTCACATTTCACACAGAAACATGTGAAATTGAAAGGGCAAACCATGGTATAAATTTCACTCACCTGTTGTGGTGCTGAGATCAGTGATACGCTGAGGTTATAGAAATTAATCCTAGGGATTCACTGCAGAGGGTAGCAAGGAATACCAGGTGCTCTGTGCATGAAGTTTAAATGAATGTTTAAAAATAACTCTGGAATACAAAAGGAAGTTTAACCGTAAAATGTGAGAATGAGCACACACGCCTCATGTACCACGCACTCACTTCCAGACTTTTTCTCTGCCTTCTTCTTGAAATATATCATATTCTCCTTTCCCACTCAGTCCTTTGCTAAGGGATTTGTGTCTCTGCATCCTCCCTCAAGTACCAGGAGCCCCTCCTAACAAGAGGAGAACACCCTCATCCTTTTGTGTTTGCCCTGGGACGAGATTCTCTCCTCCCATAACGGCACAGGCAAAGTGGGGTCAGAGGGTTGACGAGCTCAGCAAACCTGAACACTGCTCCATGGGTTTGGTTTTGTGGGTTTGTGTCTAATCTATGAACTTTACATCACTTAAGTCTATATTCTCCCTGTGGTTTAGTACAAGCGGCCAAAGGTTGAATTCATACTGTGTTCTCACAGGTGAAACTTTGCTGACTTGTGCCAAGCAATATATTCTGCATGTTCCCAGTTTACATATTAAATCTACGGGGTAGAAGTGGGTAAAGAGTAGGAAATCTCCTATTACTTTTGTACAGTGAGAAATAACATTCGGTGGGTGGATACAGTTTCTTAAGGAAATGAGCTGTTCCTCCTCGGAAGGAACATCTAAACAGAGTGGAATCGTTTGAAACATAAACTGAGGTAGAGAAACTCACTTCCTGCTTTATTGCAGAAAATATCAGTGATATTCCCCAGACAGGACATGAATATGTTATCATTGAGTTAAAATCATTTGCACACATGGATTTTGACCTTGCTGGAGTGCAGAATCTACAGTGAACCATTTGTTCACAGAGATGGAAGAAAATAATTGAGGTTTCTTTCAGGGTGGGGAAAATGCTTTGTAAGCAACCAAGAAGTTTGTTTTGAAAGATGAAGGTGAGAATGAGCAGCAAGGTTGTCAGTACCGAGATACCACAGTGTAATTTAAGTACGTTTCTATTGCAGGTCACTGCTGTTTAAAATGTGCAGATACACACATTCTTCCATTTTGTGGTGTATCGGTGCTGCACATTTCCTTTTCTCTCTACTCACCATTACTAAAGTGAGTGACCATTCTTTTTACTATATTTGCACAGGACCTATCACATGAGGCTTCTGGTCCATTCCTCAGGCTCCTAAATGCTGGTGCAGTAAATATAAATAACATCACTGAATTTCAGCATCAGCTGCAGAATTATTTTCTCTTCCCGAGGAAAGAACTGGACTTGTCTGGACTTAAAGAACCAAGTTTTTATTTCCAGAAGCAAACCAAGTGGAAATGACAGTCTGCTTTTGGAGTGCCCCATTGACCTGTAAGACCTTAGTTAATTTTTGGCACAAAGTGAAACCCTTTTCATTGTTAATGAGTGCGCTAATGTTCCATACAGAAAGCCGAAACTGAATGCCTGGGGACTAGCTATGAAGTTAAAAATGTAAAACTTTCTATTTGATAAACACCTCCCTTGGGAATTTTTGGTGAAAATAAAAGATGGGCAAACTGGGAAACTGCTCTGGTTCATGGGAGTTCAGTCCTTGCCTTTCACAGCAGCTCTGGGGAACTCAGTCTGCTCCTCACTTTACCTACATTTAAAACATCAGAGATTAGACATCATTGCTCTGTAACGATGCTCTGGGAAGAGCAGCACATAAATAGGGTGGTGTGAGGACGGCCACCTCAGACTGGTGTGTTACAGTAGCATGGAAACGGGGCGAGCTGTAAGCTTCTTTGGGTACGGACCCTTGCAGTGAATTTGCATAATTGGGTTAAACTGAGAATGCCGATAAATCGTACAGACGCTGTGCAATGTATTGGTAAAATCTGCTGAAATACACCTCAGCAGTTGTAATAGAAAGTTGAGCTTCTCCCATTTGCTTTGCATGAGGGGAATTACGAAGAAACTCAGTCAGTCGAAGCTGAAGAGATTGTCCTTTGAAATGGACTGTCCTAAAATCACGTTATCCCGTAACAGGATTATCCATGGAAAGATAAAGAATTGATACCTTCATCCTATAAAACAGCGGCCTTAATATATCTCCTCTTGTTAAACTGCTAACCATCCTCAGGGCAAAGGAGGGATGAGTCAGCTACTTCAGAGATTTCTGTGGTTTTATAGGAAGGAGCACACGTGATGAGTTATAACACACCTTTGTCATGCTAGAAGATTTCTGAGCTCTCTCTGTAGTAATCTGCTTTCATTTCAAGGCATGAGAGTGCAAGCAGCCCAGCTCAGCCAGCGCTATGGAAGTGACGGTGTCGCTCCAGCTATGCCGTGCCTGCAGCCCGAGCTCCCGTGATTGATGGATCCTTGGGATCCATCGTGACCTTGCGATCCGTATCAATGGGCATCCTGTAGGAAACCCCAGGGCTTCTGTCATGCTGACACCCTCGCAAGTCCATCACGAGTTTCATGTTGCAAGTACTTTTCTTTGAAGCTGCAACTCCTCTTTATTTAGCCTCTCCCAAGCACAGTTGTTTTGACCACCTTCAGTATTGCATCAGCAAATACATCACTCTGCAATCTTAATTTATATTTAATTAATCACAGGGCTTTGCAAATCAGCAACTGTGTTTCTGGTCTCTTTCATCTGTTGTTGTTCTACTTCTGACCTTGATTGTGACAAACTTATCTTCATTATACTCCCACCCTCTGCAGAATCATGGTGGTAATAATACCATGTTTAGGGAAGCAGGAGATTCACTTAGAGATTTGAGCCTGAACTCTGGACATGGGACGATGTGTTTTGATGCAGTAAATGCAGAGCACTTCTCTTAACAGAGACTTCAGTGCAGAGCAGAACAAATGGGAGCCGGTGTCTTAAGCATCGGCTGAGAATTAGTGCTGTAAGTTAGGTTATGCCACCGAAAACTGTGAAGAGAAAGCAAAACTCAAGTAGAGCAACTAGTGTCACAGAAACAAGAAATTATTTCTGCTTGGACTAGCTGGGGCTTCTCATCTCCCCCAGATACGCTGCGATCACTGACCCAGGCTTCCAGGGACGCTTTGCCAGTGACTCCAGAGCGTTTCCTTTGCACTCCCCCATCCCTGTCCCAGCTTCATTGCTCTCCTCTGTTGGCAGCAATCCACGTGAAACTGTGCATTCTTCTCTCTCACAGCTGATAAATGCAGAGAAGTGTCCTATTTCATTTTTGAATGGTTTCAGCACAGGGAATGGTACTAATAAAACAACAAAGCTCCTACCAAATATGACATAATGATTCTTCGAGGTCACATCATTCCCTTCCTAGATAGCAGAGCTGTTCTCGGGCCATCAGCCCATTAGTCTGATAGGATTGTCATGATAACTAGAAAAATACAGTCAGTCCTAGCTCAGAGAAAAATTCTTTCCCCTTGAAAAAGTGAAGCTTTCTGTCTCTGTGTGCCCTGAGCTGCAAGAGGAGGTGACTGAAGCCAGAGTGGTTCCTACAAATAGAAATCTTTATCATTGTAAATCAACTTGGTGAGTAGCAATCGACTTCTTTGTCTCAGGAGACATTTAATAAAGTACCTCACAACCTCTTTGTCATCCATTAGTCACCAGATATTGGACATCCCGTTTCAAAAGGACCATTTCTTTTTTTAAATATATAGCCTATGAAAGACCTATATTTTACCTCTTTTTGGATGGACACATTAAAAGGATATTCTTACTTCCCACTCTGGATCGAAAGTGCTAAGAAAATCCCATTGTACATGAAGAAAATGTAAGAGCACATTTAGCAAAGGCTTTGCTTTGCTTTTTTATTGCTAATAAGCCTCCTCTGGAGGCCAGAGCATCCTCCAGAACAGTTTCTAAACCCCAGGCTGCCCAAGGATTTAGGAAGAAATGGCATTATGGAAAACAGGGAAAACCATTGTTTCCCTTCATACAATATTTAACAAGACATGTAATCTGAAAAACAGAATAAAATTTATCAGTTGCTGGAGACCATTTATCTGCATATCTGGAGGAGAAAGGGCATTTTCTTACTTTTGGCTGGGTCTCTGCAAACCTCTGGTTCTGCCCATGCTACAGGCAAGTGCTCCTTGTAACAGGCTGCACTTCTCAAAGGCAAGAACAGCCTAAATTTGAATGTGTCACCGATCTGAGCTTTGGCACAAAATAAAATGCGATCCGAGTCTTCATGGAGACAGACCAAACCTCGAAAATCCAACTGCTGGGAAGTCAAAAAAGTTGTATAACAAATAGGAAGGGCCTATGTTTAATCATCTCTAGTTAGTCTCCTGATTCTCTAGTCAATGTCACGATTTTTGTGGGGTCTGACGCACAAATTTTGATATGGGTAATACTGCTGTTCTCACAGCACGGCACTGCTCAAACGGGCACTTGACTGTAGGACACCTTGTATCACTGTGTAACTGGACCCCAGCTCCTCGCAAAACTTTCCATTTTTAGCTGTTCTCTCCGTAGGGTGATGACACCAGCATTTTCCTTCTGGACCAACTTCTCTCTGATTCCTTACTCTGCATCCCAGAGTAAGACTTCAGAGACGTGCTTTCACGGCAGGGCAGGTGAACACCTTGCTGACACTTCGCACTCAGAGAAACGTGGGTTTAGCTGTGGTTACTAATTTTGTAAAACAGTGAGCACAGACAGGACGTAACTAAATGTCTGAGTGCTGAGGAATGCCTTAGTGGTTATTTGCACTTTTCAGTAAAGAGCTTGATATTCACTGTGGCAGAGTATCATTTCTCTGGAGTGCTTTATTACATGTCTTTTATTGGCTTTTTGAGTTCAGATTCTGTGACTGGTGTATTAATTTTATTTTTTGTTATATTTCTTCCCTTTATGTTCTGCAATTACATTAACTCAGCCTTTCCCGATCAATAATAGCTGCAAACAATTTGCCTTTCGCTGCACATACAAAATCTGTAATAATGGCTTTCAAGTATTTTCGGTTTCTTTAGTGCTGTTAAATTTATTATACCTTATTAGCATAGAAAAAAAGGATCAGTAAATGACCTGCTATGGTAGAAGGCGAGTAGCAGACCTAGCATCCAATTCTTGCAACAACAGAAGAAAGCTCTCTAGAATGGAAAAAAAAATAAGCCAACGGTTTTTTTTCTCCAGAAATTTGTAGCAGGGCTATAATTATCAGTGTAAATTCTCCATGGTAGCTTATAAAATCTGTGCAAGTTCCATTTAGTTTTGTGAGCATGTTACTGGTTACTCAGTCCCTTTCAGCATGAGGTCAAACGGGATTATCGTAATGGCTCTCTCTTCCTGGCCTTAAGAACCAAAGACAATGCTAGAAGGGGTTGACTGTCCCCAGCCCTAACGGGAACGTGCAGAGGATGTGGTAAGCCTCTGTCCTGCTGCTCCCCTCTGGCCCATGGTCCTCTTCACTCCACTTAAGCCCTGGAGAAGGAAGAGGCGGAGGATCCCAGCGCCAGCCGGTGCTTGGGGCGTCGGGCACGGCAGATCCTGCCCTAGGGGCTGCACAGGGACAGGTGAGGCCAAGGAATGTTTGGCTTCTCCTCCTGAGGCAGGGAGAAAGATTGTTCATATTTTTTTCTGTAGACTACAGGCTAAGCCTTACTTATTTTATTTACAGAAACTGTTTCAAGCCATTGACTCAAGCAACACTACCCATGTGGGTAAAGGAAACAAGAATTTGGCCTCGTGACAACTTTAAAGTCCTAGGATTTATGTTCCTTGCATCCCTCAGATATGTTTGCAAATGTTGACGCATACTCCTAGATTTTCACTCATAAAAATGCTGTTTGTGTTTTGGGATTTCTTGGAAAAATATTTTTAAATCACTTTCCACCCTTAAGGGCTGTTTGAAATTCGCACTCCCAGCGCAGTAAAACAACACTACGCGTTTGGTTTTAGTGGGGAAAAGGCAGGAAGCTGAGTTTGGTACTCTGCTCTCTGAACAGTAGGTTATTCTGAAGACAGGTCTGGTGTCAGCTCTGAATATCCCATCTTGTACTGGTCTGAGCAAGACTGGCATATTTTATTTTTTTCACTTTGGCTTTTCAACATTTAATTTTATTAGCTGAGAAAAAAAAAAGAAAAAAGTGGACATAAACTTTTAATGGAAGTGAATGAGAACTGACACGTCGGGAGCAATTACAAATACGTGCTGTATAACGTAAATCTGCAGGCACTCTCTACAAACTGGAGGCTTTGGCCCTCTGCAGTTTAATGGCCTCAAACATTCTTGTTTCCTAGTAAAGAAAAAACCGTTTTTTCTTCAGCATGGTGTATATCTAGAAAATACATGTATTTTTCAGTGTGATTCTCTTTGAACAGGGCTTGAACCCAGCACTTCCCTCCCTGAAAAGCACAACCTTTGTTTGAACTTCATACGTCCTGCCTTGTCCTGTGGATGTCCCCACTCCAGGGCACCCACGAGGTGCTCCCTCACGCCGGGCTCTGGTGGGAGCAAAGCTCTGTTGCTCCAGCCTGGGTCACCCGGGGAGGCAGGAGATCGGTCCGTGCTCCAGCTGGCTCAGTGAGTGCCTTTGGGTGAAGGCTCAAGCTGCAGCTTATGGCGAGGCAATGCTGCTTTGAGTCAAAAGTCAGAAATATCCCCACCCTTTCCAAGGGGCATACTAATACCCAGATGGATTTGTTTGCTTCCACTTACTTTTCCCAGTACTTACACCGACTTCTGTTGTTATAAGTAGTACTAATTAAGATCACTATGACAGCAATGAAACACGATTCTGCGTGCATGCAAATACCATATGTTACCGGGGGATTAGGTACGGGTGCTGTCACAGCTTCTGTAACCGCAGCGTCATGTCCCTCCCTACAGAGCTGCAGTAGGATCTCAGCCCTCTGCCCCTCTCCCCCTTGTACCGGGGATGGGTACCCCCACGGCTTCACAAAACCGGCACCAGGGAAGTGGGTGAGCGGGATTTCGGGCAAAAGGGCAGGCTTCTCTTTCTCTTCTGATAACTGAGCGTATTGCAGGAAAGTGCTCAAGAGATGCTGTGAGTACGAGCCAGTGTGGGTATGTTGGTCTTAGGCCTCCTCGATATGAGATGATGGAAAGGGTTGAGCTGGACTGGTTGGGGAAAGAAGGGAGGAAGGGAGAGGAGTGTCCCAGTGCCCTGACCACCAGGCTGCACTGCATCCATCAGCATGGGGTGAAGGCTTGGCTTCCCCTGAGAGGAGGTCAGCTGGGAAATAGGGAGTTAATGAACCTCTGCTCCACACACTCATTAGAATCATTAAGGTTGGGAAAGACCCCTGAGATCACCAAGCCCACCCCCATGCCCACAAGTCCCTGTACCACGCTTGGAGCCTTTGTGGTTACGCTTTGAACGTGCTGGTATCATGAAGGATTTAACTGATCGTTCTGGGCACTTGTTACAACACGCACTGTTGCATTTTTCAAGGTGAAATTTCTCTGATGCTCTGTGTACTCCTCTCAAGTGGTAATCACAGTCTTTTCAGCCAAGGAGTCTCTCGATTCAATTGTCCGCTATTAAGCAAGACAAAATGGTGAACATCATATTGTGCAGCTTCTGTTTTAGCCACAGCTGACAACAGGACTGGGAGAAGGGAATTGGATCCTGATTTCCTATAGGATGGAGCAGCATTGCTGTAGCCCTTCTGAGCTCAGGGATGTAATTACAAAATGGGTCTATAAACAAAAATTCACCATTATGGAGCAAATAAAACCAAAGGGTAGTTAATCCAGGGATATATCACACATCAAATTAAATCTCACTTTGCCTGCAGTAATAACAGAAATAATTCATTAAGATAAACCTCTAGATTATGCACAGCATCTGGAGATAGAATTAAGACCTTAGATGTGAGTGCATGTGCGTGCAACACTCCATTCCTCCCCTCCTCCAAAAAATGATGCCAGCATAAAAGGCAGTTTAGAGTTGACTCTTGTGCTTTTCACATCCACTTCTTCCCAGTACTTACAGAGAAAACAAACGTGATTTCCAAAGAGAGCTGTCTCTTGAAGGGTAAAAAATTCCCACATCTTTTTTTTTTGAGAAGGAATGTAACATGATGTAGGGGCCCCTGTGCAGAGTCAGGACCACTCAGAAAAATGTTGACATGCTGCCTTGGAACTTGATCTAACTTCTGAAGTCAGTGTGAGCTTTTCCATGTATTTCAACAGAAGTTGAAAGAGTTCCTGTCTCTGTCTCACCCATATGGTGGAAATAATACTGGTAGTAAAGATGTTATTGGGCTGGTTTGAAATGTGTATTATCTTAATGCTAACTAACTGGGGAATGACAAGTTTCATCTACAGAAGTTGGGCACGCCAACAGTATTAGAAATGTATCTGTATCTATTCAGTCTGAAGGTATCAGTGTGAGCCCAGAATCACAGCAAACTGGTAGACGTGATCCTATCATGGACCAAGGAGGAGCAGTATGTTACTCTGCAGCCCACAGTTAGCAGTTTTCAAACAAATCTGCCCTTGTATAACATTTCCTTCCTAAATCCTGAATAATATTGAAGGTGGACAAACTGACTTGGGTTAAATAAAGTCAAACCACAAAACCTAAAAAAATCTCAGGTTGAAATGGATACAAACTTTTCTTATCATTTCTGTAAGCTCTTTGGGACAGAAATTCTCTCTTTCCCATCTGTTTTCACAATTCTCGCGCAGACCCACTCTTACGACTTTGCACCAACTCCTATGACTATCAGGAACTTGCTACTGGAAGCTCTCAAATACTCAGACTCTGAATAGCATGTTATTGCTGCTCCTGTTCTTGTTGCAGAGCATGCCATCTTGTCCATCGTTCAGAAAAAATCTCATTAGGACAAGCCTAGGATGCCGTATCAGAGCACGCTAAAGAATACGCTAGACAAACCTCTGCCAGGAACAAGCCTGCTTTTGGACAGAGGATCTCACAGGGTACTCTTTGGGGTCCAGACCAGCCTTGTTTTCATGAACCCATCAGCAAACCGTATGTTAAAAATTCCTACTGGCAAGAATTGTAATGGTATAATTGGTAGAGTGGAGACAAATCAGCCCTCATCCATTTCTGAAGGCGCTCTGTTACATTCAGACAGTTCAATCGCACTCGTTTTCTTCTGGACCTTTCTAGAACTGGCCTGCAGCCTTGTTTCCCATCCATGCCCTGCAACAGCTGTTACAGCAAATGGATTTTTCTATGACTCGTACTGAGTAATGGTGGGCTATAAATTAGTGCATGCTTGGGAGCTCCCAAGAAATAGCGGCCCATCACCTAATTACATTTCTAATTAAGGGTACAGGGAGATCAAAACCAGTAAAGAATAAATGTGTGGGCTTCCAGCAAAATATGTATTTGGAGAATACCGTCAGGGCTGCCCAAAATCTGCTAGAGAGCACGAGACAAATTGAGATGGTATGAAGTCCTCGATGAAAGATGATTGTGCTCACAAAAGAGCTGACAGAAACCCATGGTAGTGATGAGTCTGAGATGCAGGCATGAATCCAAAAACGTGAAAAGGCCCAGCAGTGGGTGCCTAAAAAGCAGATCAAGAAGACAGGATCAGAGGGAGTGGGAAAGCCACAACAAAAGCCAAGGCTGAGAACTGCCAGATCATAGTATCTGCTGCAACAGGGCTTTAAAATCTCCAGGGAGTGGGAAGAGGGACTAGCTACTGACTCATATGCAGACACCATTGAATAAGCTTAAATCATCTTTTTTTTCTCTCAGAAAAGACCTCCAAAAGGGTCCTCTACTCAGCCTGGCAGCAAATGTTGCAGGATTCTAGCTTTGAGGGGAAAAAGATCCCTCTATATTTGCCATAAATGCTGCTGGAAAAAAGCCCAAGAAGTCATGTAGGGCATTCAGCTGTCCAAGAGCACGGTCAGCTTTTGGAGGTTGTCAAGACCTCTAGTGATGACTAATCTGTGACCTCTCCACAACCTGATTTCAGTGCTTCACGGAGGATGTTCAAACCCCCAAATCTCTCCTCGCAGCTCGCGTTTCCTGTCATCCATATTGGACACTAGGATCTCAGGAAGAGGTGTCCTACAGGAAACGGAGGGAAGGCCTGAAAATATGAAAAAATGAAGCTACAGAGTGGGAAGAAATAAATCCTTCTCCCATCCAAAACCAGGTCATGTCACTTACCACTCCAATCGCTCTCCTTGTTTTCCCCGATGTGTCTCTAATTAATCCATATCATCCCTTCTGTTATGGTGACCAAAACTCATTCCTCAGAAGGCAATTTTGCAAAAATAGATTTTCACTACAGCTGTACTGGATGCTCAAATATAAGAAATTCAGGTGAAATTTGTTTGCATAAAACAAAATTAAAAGGAGATTAAAGAAACGATGTACAAGTGCTGCAGACAGAGATATAAAATTGAGCTGTTTGGCTGAAACAAACTGAAACACGGACTCAGCTTGGATGTAGCCAGATTCTTGTAAGCCTTTCTATAGCTGACAACAACAGAAAGCCAGTAAGAGCCACTGCTCTGAAAGGTTTCTGCCAGTCTAAACCACTGCCAGGCTGGACATGAACAATAAGTCTCTAAGTTAAAAACAGAAGTAATATCAATTCTTTACAAATAAGGCTAAATCTTGTAGTTTAAATAGAGAAACACTTACAGAAGGGGAGTTCAGACTTTGGTTCTAGATTAGACCCTGTTGGTTTCCAGATGTGAAATGTGAAACAAGCTGCCAGCCAGGACTGCGTAGACTTCCAGAGCTGCAGAATCTGCTTCAAGCCAACACTCAAGTCACTTGAGCCTGGAAATCAAATAAGAAACTGCTCAACAGGCTTTTCACCCAGACCCCGATAGTTTTTCACTGCATCTAGGACAGAAAATCCCCTACGCAACCAAATTTGCCAGTGTTTGTTTGTTTCTGCTGTAGTTTCTGAGCAAGACCATTAAGTAGGAAAAGCGATACAAAAAAGTAAACGGAATTGGGTTGGGTCCGGCTTGATACATGGGCTTGGCTCCCTCAGAGTGTCGGCGTGTGGCAGGAAATACAAGAGAACGGAAGAACAGGGACAGATGAAATGTCCTTGTAGGGCTGGGGATGGATAAATCTTTGGAAGAGGAGAGAGTGGTGGCAGTGGTCTCAGTTGGGAGGTAAAATGAGGAGAGATCACATGGGCTTTTTGCTTTTCTGCCTTTGAAGGCCAGGCTTGGAGGCACTGCTTTCCTCTCACTGTTCTCCAGCAGATTCGTTCAGTGGAGCCTTTTTTACCCTGCCCATGGAGCGTGTCCCATGGACCAAGAGTGAAAAGAATGACCTGTACACAAAGAGTTACTTTACAAGCCCATAATCAGAAACATTACTGGTTTGCCTCTTCTTTCAAAGAGGTCTTATAGTATCTGAGATATCCCTGCATCCCAGCCCTGGACTGAGTTTAAGAAGAGGTACTTGTTCTTTGCCTTCTGCTTATTAATACTCCTTCCTCTCCTCTTTTTTTTTTCTGTTTTTTTCTTTTTCTTTTTTTTTTTCTGGTTTCCTGTATGTGCTGAAGCATTCAAATACCAGATTATTACCCAAACATTCCTCACTTGTTTATTTGTCCATTCCTATAACTGATTTGCATCTCTCAGGCTTTTCTGACAGTACCTTTCCGTGTGATCATTCCTTCTGTGCCGATGCCAGCTCCAGGGTACTGGTACTTAAGCCTCTTGTCCTCTACAAGGTAACCGAGCTTCCACATTGAGCACTGACACTTGGAGTTTTGAAACTATCACTTGCTTAATAACTCTACATCCGTCATTCTTGGATGAAATCCATGGCAAACAGAATGTGAGAAAGTGAAAACTAATGAGCGTCTTCAAGAAAGGATAGGGAGCTTCTGTTATTTCATTTAGTCCTAAGAGTTTAACTTCTGGCACCTCCATCACATTTCCAAATGGTAACTAAAGGTTGTTACTTTTTCAAGTTGTGCTGTGTAGCACATTTCATCAATTAAAATGCACCCTCAATGTAAAATCACAACAGGGCCAGCCTGGCATGAAGGATGCTATCATGTCAATTTTTATTTTTTTTTAAAGGATACTTTTGTTTCAGATTGCTGAGATCTTTATAGAGCAGATTTAAATTAAAGAAAACACAGATTTAAATATAACCATGAAAAGAATACAACGTGCGTTCATTGTGGAGTACTATGCAATTTACACTCGGAGGGGAGCTAACTCGGCTTTTTGTGGTCTCATTTCCTGGTGTTTCTAACGGTGATTAGTAACTTTCATGGTACTCAAAAAGACATAAATATCTCCTTTATTATGCAGGAGTTTATGTAATGACCTCATATGGGTCCAAAGCTTCCATAGCAGTGTTATTCAATTGCATCATCAGGACAGTTTAGGAAGGTTTAAGAGGGAAGACTCAGCGTTGCACAGCAGTTAGACAAGGACAGTGAGAACTAGAGCAGCCAGGGTCTAGCCCCAGACTTCCTACACCGCCTCTGCTACTGTGAGCAAATCTCTTGCTGCTTCTAATGCCCTTCCATCTACCTGGGATTAATAACATTTGTGGGCAAACCTCTCATAGAAGTGTAGCGCACTGGATCTTTTTTTTACTGCTGCATCTGCACGGCAGGCCTGCTCTTCCCCTTCTGCACTGGCACATCTGAGGCTGCTCAGCAAATCTAAACCTCCATCTCTGTCTTAGTTGTCCCTGGGTGTGTTTTTCCCCTCTGTATTTCTGTTCATGGCAGCCCAAGAAGGACAGAGCTGGTGAAGGATGAAAGCAGTGAAACACAGTCTCCTGAATTTACCAGAACATCAGGCAGGTGACAAAAATTCAAATGGCAAAGCTTCCAGTTGAGGCATCGTTACCGGTGGATTGAAATGAAAAGGAAAGTCCTTTCTCTGTTACAAGACAGCAACTGCTGTCTTTCAGGTCCTCATTAATTAGGCGTTGCCTACCAAATCCTAACTTGAAAAGAAATGAAGCCAAGCACCTTGCCTCATGCACAACCACCATTCCCTGTTTTCCCTCTCATCTGCTCAGGCTGAGCTTTGCACATTTTTGTTGTGGTTGATATCAGGTAACAAACTCTTATAAAAAATCTGTACCTAATGAAAAAGATACAGCAAACATCTACCTGGCAGAAAAGGCAAACGTGTTACTGGGTACCCAAATTAGACTAGTTGGAGTCAGACATCAAAAGAAGTTGCGGTTTAGGCAAACTCTACCTCTTCACAAGGTACATCTTCAATCAATCCCGCTTTGGGGCTGGCTCAGCTCTCTCATCCGTAAGTGACATTAGGACCAAGGGCACCAGGGGCAAAGGCTTTCCCCCATTACCCAAAGGAAGTCTTCCCTGAGACAGAGCAGAAATGCAAAGCTGAGTCGATGTTCAAATCCCACAGCATTCACAGCTCGGAGATTTCTTAGAAGTGCTCTGAAACCAAATTGAACCGTGGTGTGTGTTTTTGTTGTAATTAAAATTGTTGACATTTGATTTGTTTTCTTTTTTATGTCAGACAAAACTGTATCGTGATGATTTCAGCTGCAAAAATGATCAATAGGAGAGGTGGGTCAGCCAACTAAATGAATGCAAGCCTTGCAGATCTACATAGTAATTGTCATATAGCTGGTCTGCACCAGCTTACACTAGCTAAGAAGATGGCCTTTCATTTCTATTTTAGTAAAGTTCGGGAAAGTTTCAGATACTAATTTTTGTGCCGTGTTTTACCATGTCTTTGAGTGAAGAGTGATCCTCCACAGAAAGCTGAACCTGTTCCAAAGCTGATTTAGACAAAAAGTGCATTGATTTTGCTAGAGGAACAATTTTGCATGACCTCTAAGTCCCTGAATTTCCCAAGTGCACCGGGTTCAAATAGATGCATAACTTGCTCTCCTTCTGAGTCTGTCAGCAAAGCCTGGAATCATTTGTATTCACAACAGTTTTCAAGACTGAATGCAGGACCAGGATTTAGGTCTGATGGAACGAGGTAGGGACAAAAGTAGGTCAGGCTTGGAATCCTGCTTTACCAGCCTGCATGCTTCAGGACGAGTGCAGATCCCAAATGTCTACAGGGCTAGTGATGATTTCTGTCTGAATCGCTCTAAGATTTCATCAGCAAAATGATGTACTAGTTCTATTTTCACAAGTCCACTCGAGTGCTCATGAAATAGATTTTTGGTTTTATATACATGTCCTCCTTACTCCAAATACTGTATGCTCAGAAAGAGAAAGAGCAATTTTTTCTATTGATCAAGCGAGCGAACAGCCATTCATTTAGCAGAGTATCTGTATGTTCTGTACAATTCAAATGCTGCCTATTCAGCTAGTCAAATATCTTTGTTCTATGTCCAAGTAGGCATTTATTCATCACTACATAGCACTGCAATTCAAAGGCTCAGATGTTTAAAGATATATATAGGCGATACTTGGCTTGCACTGGCATGCCTAAATGGCTTGGACAGCTAAGTCCCATTGGGCATCTAAGTCCTCTTG
>NW_009704788.1:33123-46956 GCF_000703405.1 Apaloderma vittatum
CCTCGGGCCTGGTAGCTAACTTTCAGGCACCTACATCACTTCAACTGTATCTCCTAGTAGTTTAAAGGATCTGTTTTCTGTGACCATAAAAAGCGTACCTAGCATGGATAGATGTATGCCAATCACATTAAGGGATGGGCATGTCCAGTGACCTGTTCTGAATTTGAGATTTGCTGGTGTAGAATCAGAGTACTTATTTGATCCATACGTACAAGAACTTGCCTGAGAAGCTACAGCTGGCGTGCTCCAGTTGAGGCTTATTAAACACATAATCATTTCAGTCTTACCTTGTGCTTCCCCATCTGTTTGTATATACTCTGTATCTCGTCTTCCACTCAGACATGAGCTTTTTGGGATAGGGACCATCCTTTCACTGAGGTTATACAGTCCCAGGTACAACAGTGCTTCAAACCTGCACCCAAACAGAGAGATGATGCCACTCATGACTGAAACTTCCCATGTTGCAGACAGGGTTTATTTTCAATACTTCCACGTGATAGATTGCAAAGCTGCTTGGAAAATGTTTCTGTTAGGTATTTAAAGCCAGAGCTTTTGATCATCTGATCTGACCTCCTGGGTGCCCCAGACTGTAGACATGAGGTGGAGGAGCGTGATGTATCTTGGACTGGAGACTAACTTCTGGAAAGGCATCCAGTCTTGTGGAGATGAGATCAAAGGGGGAAAAAAAATATAGATGTTCTTCTCGTCTCACCAATAGTTTGTCCCAGTAATTCGCTGCTGTCACAGCTGAACGTCTGGTGCCTTGTTCTAGTGAACTCTTATGGACACGCTTGTCTCTGCTGGGCAGTTCTATCTTACAGAAGTTGGATTACAAGAATAATAGTAACAAATAAGCACCTCGTAGCTATTTATGTGGTATCTGCATCCAGCGAGGCAGTGTTCCAAGTGACACAGGTGTTGGCATCAAACTGTGAGTGGCTCAGTAGTCTCTCTTGGAAATAATAAAAAAGCTGCCAGTCTCCTTGCTTCACCAACATCTACTGTCACCCAAGAAAACCCAAAGTGTCCTTTCCTTTTTCTTTGATTTCCAGACCAGCACACAGAAAATAAATCAACTTTTCCTAGTCCTGCCTTGCGCGACACCTATAAAAGCAGGACTCCATCTGCGTTCCCCACAGCACCACGTCCAATTTCAACTGAGGATTAAGCTGTCCCTTATTCTTTCCTGAGTTTGTTTCATGTGGGGTTTAAAGTGTCTCTAGAGACCCCCCTTCTCACAGGGCATCGTGTAGAGAACACAGCATGCTCTGCTCATTGGCATTTGGCAGCAGAGATCAGCGCCAAGGACGCTTGATCTTCTGTCCCCTTCGTCCCTTCCGCAAGGGAGCAGCTTTGCCCGAAGGAGGTGCAGGGAGCGCAGACACGCGCCGTGGCGCTGTCTTTGATTTGCTGTTGTGCGTGTGTGGTTTTTTGGAACCAACTCAACATATGTGAAGGAGAGTTTAACCAGAAAAGGAAATATAAGCAAAGTGGTTGCATCCTTTTGCAATCAACTATTTTCAAGGCTGACCGTCATGTGCTTAATGAGAAGATTTTTTCCAGTTACCAATGAATAGTTTTATTTTACGTAATTGCAACCATTTCAGTATGGCAATTAAGATAGAATGTTACCTTTGGGATGGGATCAATTAAAGGTTTGGAAATTGAATTTGGTATCATGATTAGTCTCTTTTTACATCGCTTTAGTATTCGAAAATATATAATTGTATGATTCAACCCTTTTTCATACATATAGTAAATATAACCTTTCAGGGTTGCTTTTTAAGGAGAAACAGATTTTTAGAGGCCTACTGGTAACTAAAACCATAGCATAATGGGGAGAAGGGTTTCCCTATTTGATTAGAGGAGATTTTAAACTTATAGTACATGAAAATGTTGAATTTAGAGTAATTGGTTGTCGGATTTCTTCAGAATTGAAATCATTATGCCCTGGCCACATTCCAAGACATCTTTTCTTTATTTTATTACTTTTCTCTTTTCTTACTTTTTTTTTTTAAGTTACAACTCAAAACAGTGAGGAACACACTATAATGTTGTAGTTGGTCATGTAACGTCACCGAAACTGACTTCTGAATATAGACAAAGGACTTCATGTACCGGAGTGCTCCACCGGTGGAAAATTGATAGCAGCATGAGATATGCTATTACAGGCTTTTTGTTCTACCTCCAAATTTGTGCTGACTCAAGTGCTATTGTGCCTGCATAGGAAAGAAAAAAATCTGTCTAGAGGAGGCTGGAAGCTTAAAACAAATGCAGCACGGAGGGCATAGATTCTTAAGCAGGACTGTGTGAATTTAGCTGGAGCTCACTAAATAACAACCAAAGTGTTTTATTTTTGTCAATTACTATTTCCTGAAAGGGCATGAATCACAGGGAAAATGATCAAGCAGCAAAGGATAAAATTCCCTCCGAGACCAAAAAAGTAAAATGAAATAGAAGAATTAAGCAGTGTTTCCTAACTCTTGTCAGTCCGGCTTGGAGTTATTGCCAGGTTTGTACACACCACAATCTATTCAAGCATTACTGAGAGATAGGAACCAGAGATGCAGTTTGAATGCAAATTAAGCATGCACTTTCTTCCAAAGCAGCTTGAAAAAGTCAGCGTGACCATGGATATACGCCCCCTTCCTCCACCCTCCTTCCTAACATAAATAAATCAACCGAATAGCACCATCGCCACTGCCCCCACACCCAAACTGGAGAGAAAAGGCCGAAATACACACAGTTAATAGTGACCAGTTCATCTAACCTCACCTTAGCGACACTGGTGGAACGTCTCAGGGACAAGATAGCGCAGGGACAATGGCTTTTGCTAGCGCATGTGTTTCAGGTGACTATGCAGATCCGTGGGCAGTGGAATTGTCTTTAGAGAAGCACGGTGGCCATGATCTTTCATTTACTCCAAACAATGCCTTTTTTGAATTTGAGGAACAAAACCGGGCCCTTTTCTGTTCCCATCCCAAGCCAGCACAGGCAGGCAGCCCCGACGAACTGGCCCTTCTTTGCAAGACCAGGTGCAGAATCGCGACGCCTCTGCCTTCACTCCTCTGTCCCGCACAGTGTTTTCTCCTCTTCCTGGCCCTCTCCACTGTCACATGCCCATTTGCCTCCCCGCTTCAAATTAAATAAGTGCCTTCCCTCTCCGTTCATTTTCCCGTTAGCCCAGGGCGTCATGCACTCCATGTCCCTGCACCGTACACAGCCCCAGCACTGCCTTAACAAGCAAATCTCTCTTTTTTTCTTAACCACAAGGCTGGGTTCTCACTCTGACCTGGCAGGTTTTTGCTCTGAATTTTCATGCGAATCGCAAGGTGCAAGGTTAGATAGTTACAGACAAGGTCACTTCCATTCGCAGCAGTGAAAAACCTCCCAACCATCCGCAGCTCTTGGTCATATTTATCTATAGTTTCATTGGAGAATCCATTCACCTCCACCCAGATAAATCGAGCTGACATCCTGAGGGGTAACTAAATGGCGGTTACAAAACAAATGGTCCAATAGTCTATTTAGCCTAGTCAGTGTGATCAGAATTTATCCTTCAAAATAAAATACTACTGGATGGGGTATGGGAGTCCTCCAGATGGCCAAGTGGATAGCTTTCTAAGGTCAGCATGAATATTTAAACAGCATTTTTTACAGTGCAAGCATTAAAGGCACAAAGTTGGAGTTGCTCGTGGTATCCATGGAGCCCAGAACACGAGCAAGAATGCCCCTTTACTAAAGAAAGGCAAAACAGCCAGGCTTATGTGATTATCGGGGTATTTCTGAAATACATTTATTTACGTATTTTAATCACGCGGGTTTTTCAGCTATGGGGTTTCTTCGTGTTGGCTTTGTGCTGGCTAACGACAGCACCAGAGGCTTGCCATGTTCGGAACAGGTGCTGGGGAGACATCAGCGGCAGTAAACTGGTAAAATCAGTGGTTACTGACAGTTGCAGTTGTTTCAGGAGACGGCAGCACTTTCTGGAGGGGCTGCAGTAGGCTGTGCGGTATCTTTTGCAGACTCCTCAGTCGCCACTGCATTTAGCTGACCCTGCTTAGCGGAGACACACAGTACCCAGGGACATCGTCAGCAGAGATATTGTGCAAAACGAGGCACTGCTGGGATGTTCCGTACCGTGCAGGGTTTATGCTCACTCCTTCCCCAGAAAGAATCATGTGCAGAGGTAGTCGAGGAATTTGGAGCCAGGTAATAGCATATTTATTCTCTGATCTTTATACTCAGGTCACGATATTCTTCTTCCTGAAACAAGCAGCATTTTTCATTTAGGTGAGCTCTGCTTTCTTCCTGCCATGATGTTACTCCTGTATCCCCTGGGATCCTGACCCCCTGCCCTCACTCTCACCAGCAAGCACGCACTTACTATGGCCCAAAGAAGCCTCTTCTGAAAATAATCGTGCTTCCATTAGTTCCTCCCTTGAAAGAAAAGCACAATGAAAAACGAATTAATGCTATTATGAATCCAATAACCACACACCCATCCTAAAATTAGACAGCCATGGTTTACAGGCTCTGGGATGAAAGCTCCCAAGGGTTCCTAACAAGTCCATGAAAGGCCCCTGGTAAAGCGAACCTGTCCTCCACGGGCTTAAATTCCTCAGAGGTGGATCTGTACCCTGTCTCAGCACTGGCATCCAAAAGCTCTGAGATGTTCTGAGTCCGGGTCAAAATTGTGCAGCATGAGCTACAAGTCGATGGGGCCCTGGTTGCAAGATGTCACCTTGTTGATAAGATATTACTACTGGAGGCAAGTAATTTGAACAATGTGACTTCAAGTTTCTGAAGTAGTAGGTGACTAAAATGAGATAAAGGGGAGCTGCAAGCCCAAGTTTTCTGTTAGCACTATTTAAAAAAAAAAAAATTCATTTGTTATCTAACAATGATCATTAGCATCCACATGTTGTTTCTGTGATCTTTGTAATATTGCTTTTCTAAACAGAACTCCAGTGATTTCTTCTTTCTTTTTTTTTTCCCATCTGTCTTGCTAGGACTAAAACCCACAAAGTGTACACTCTTTCAGTAAATATAGTGTTTTCTGTGAGATTTATTCCAGATCTTACCACCCAGAGCTACTGCAAAATAACTAGAAAAGCAATCTCTTTCTTGCTTCCTTGCTTGCTTTTCTACTTTCTCTCTTAGTGTAGCAAAGATGTAACAAACATGGTGAATTTAAATGGATTTTTTTAATCCAATCTCAGAAAGCTACTTGAAGGGAAAAAAAAGCTATAGAAAGTTCTACGTACCATCTTTTCTGTTTTCTCTTGCTTCTTGGCTTGCGCCATCATTTGCCAGCTTTCCCATCAATGCTCAGGATTGCTAAGCTTCATTCAGAGTTTAATTTTTGTGGCCTTGTCAGTTAAGCCAACAGCAGGGGCCAGAGCTCCGTGTGAGGAGCCCTGTACCTATAGCCCTGGACGTATAGCTGCCTGCACACCTGGTGTCTCAGACATAGCCTCAGGTGTTTGACTGTACCTCTCTGACACACAGCCGCCTCCATCCAGGGCGACGGATGTGACAAGGCGGGAGGTGATGCCAGTTTTACTCCAGGCAGTGCGATGCTGCGCCAGCTCAGCCCAGGGCACCCGCCTGTCCTGGGGAGGAACCCCTCACTCCTGGGCACAGAGACCCTTGCTCAGATACTGTGCAAGAAGTAAGAGCCTTTCTACCTCTCCCTCAGTCCCTGTTGTTACTTCTGTCAACCCCACTCCTCTGCCAATGAGAAAAGAAGCCAGCAGGATTTGCTTCCAAAGCTCCATCCTTTCCCAGATCCCTGCCCAGCTGCAGTCCCAGGACATTTCCTTTGGCTGGGGGCTAGGCAAACAGTTTTCTGCTCAACCGACAGACATCCCTTTGCTTCCTGAGCCAGCCTTGGGTGCTACTTCGTGATTGGGACCATCTCTCCTGTTCCAGACACCAGTGAGCTACATCTGGGTTAGATTTAAATCTTCCTCTTGGCCAAAATCTTTCCTGACTCAGTTATTTGAAATAACCATTTCCGTCCCAGACTCCTGCCCATCTTCCCCTCCCATCCGTGACAGAAAATAAAAATAGAAACAGCACTGAAACACACTCCCCAAAATTTGTCAGAGGGGGAATTACACATTTTACTTAGTAAATATAACAACTCGTGAAAATTGCTCCTGTGAAGCCAAAGCAATAAGAGGAATGGCCTGATTTCTTCTGCCTGGTGCTCAGCTGACAAGTACCTCAGTCATGTCTATCACTGACCTCCTTTGCAGTCCATGCCAAAAAAAAGGCACATAAAGTTAGCTAAAGTACATTCAAGACAGGCATATTTCTCTCCACTGATTGGCAAGGGATATTGCTATGACCACAGTCCTCGTGTAGGTATCTTGCTCAGGTAGCGTGACTGAACCCAAGCCAAAAGCCTTGTGGCTAATGCCCAGTGCGTGGTACCAGGCTCGAGTTAGCTGTGAAACTACTGAAACGTGTTTTCTAAACCCGCTGCTACTACTGCAGACTTTGTTTTTTCCGACAGGGTGGAGATCAGTACTCATGTTAAACCGAGTTGTGTTAAGTTTCCAAAGCAGTGGTGTGCCTGGCCTAGCTTCATGGCAGCTAGCAGCATTGGGGCCAGAAGTGTGGTGGCAAGTCTTCTGTTCCAAGCAGGGGAAATGGGGACGTAAGGAAACAAGGATTCACCTGAGGGTCTGGAAATCCAGAGATGGATAATTGTGCATCGTATCAGGCAAGCAATTGCTGATGAGCAAGAGCATGCATTGATGGATACTGGCAGCTGGGGCACTTGCTTCCTTTCGTATCACAGGACCATCCAGAGTCCCTATGAGAGCGATACACATTAAATGTTTTGGAGTGGTTACTTTTAGCAAGCAGGAGGGAGCAGTTGCCTTACTCCAAATCAGGCACCTCTTGGCCTACTTCCTAATAGGAGCTGAAATCAAAGACCCTTTTTGCTGCTGAAAGTCTTACACTGAAAGCCATTCCAGCAAGCGAGAAGTCCTGAGGCACTTCTTCTTGTCCCTTATATGTTCTTTCTAGCCTTTGGCTACTCGTGCAAAGAAATGCCTTTCTACTTAAACATGGTTTGACTAATTAATCTATTCCATCTGTTCCTTCCTCCCAAAATGTAACCATGACACAGAAGTTTCCGAAACAGATTTGGTTCCTGTATTGATAAACAGGTCACAGAAAAACAGGAGTGGAGGGAAAAGGATGAAGGGAAATGCTGAGTTTTTTAACTTTAATTTCATCCCAACCAGCCTCTGACTTTTTCATGCAGATGGATGATTTATACAGTATGCTGCATACATGAGGGCAGTCAACAATTACATCTGAGATCATTCATGCAACTAGATCAGAAAAGCTAATCACTGCTTGCAGAAAGGCCCCAGACATTGCAGTACGTTAAAATGGGATTTTATACAGATTTCAGTGGAAAGAAGGCATTCATTTGGATATTTCAGGTAACCTGTGTGATTTTCATCTTGAAACAACTAGCCAGAATCTGCTTGTCGCCAGCATAGACTAATACATAGGGGTATAGCTTGATCATCTTCTTAAACCATTAAAAAAAGGCCAAATAGGCTGATTTTTAAAAGTTCAAAGTGCACCTGAGCTCTCTTGCTAAGGCTTGCCAGCCTAAGGCTGCTGCAGAGCCGAACATGGCGCCATGTGCAAGTTTGCTTCTAACAAGTTAGCCCTGCTATTGTAGATCAAATGCCCTTTATCTGAACTGACAGCAGGTAACTGATCAAATATTACTGAGTTTGCCTTTAAATTTTAACCTGCGAGAGTCACACTGCATCCTGTCGGATTTTATGTTTCATGACATAGTATGCCAGAACCAGGCAGTACGGCACAGCATAATGCAACGTGACAGCTAAATTCAAAGGAAAAGACAGTTCTCCCACAACAATTAACCACTCTTGATACTCCCTGCGCCTACACAAACCCAGCGCTTTGTGCTCGCTGCAGAAACCACGGTGTCCCCATAGCAGGCACGTCAGCTGCAGAAACGCCCGTCTTTTTTGAACGGCCAGAGCTCGACTGCTGGTACAAGTTTCCTGAACTTTATTGGGTTCCACAGAGGGATAAGACAACTTAGAATATGAGGTTTTTTCGTTTTCTTTTTTTTTTTAATGTTTTGGTCAGTTTCTCTTTTTGTGCAATAGTTTTGTCGACACTACCACTCCATTACAAGCCTTTAATGTTATTACTTCCAAACTTGAAGCAACATAGGAAAAAATTACATTCTCTAGCAAGATAACTGTGCTCAGTCCAGATTGTATGCAATTTGGATAACCTTGACAACTAACACAATAAACAGTGCCATGATTTTAAGTGAGGATGAGCTAGCACGTTAAAATCTCTCTGCCAAATCTAATACAAGCGCCAAGCCTTCCAGGTGTTTCATTGTGTTATCACACAGAACTAACATAATTTTTTCTTTCAGTTCTGAAGAGGTGGTCCAAAATGTTTAAACCACAGTAGTTGCAACATGTCAAAGAGGGAATTTATTATCTCAGCCCCAATAGGTCTTAATAAGCCTTACACAACTGTTTAGGCATTTATTCTATTAACGGCTGTTCATTCCAGTGGCTTCACCTGAATATTCATGATCTTACTATTCCCAGTGCTTCAGTGTAGCAGCTGTTTGAAATCCACAGCAAATGTTCAAGAGAGTTCCACAAATATAAACACCCTCACAGCTGAATGTTTGGGGCCTCTGCATCGCAAAGGAGAGACATGAAACATTTATGTGGAGTGATTTTTGGAGGACGGCATTTACAAAGCTTAAATAGTCCTCGCACATTTGGGAGCACTTCAGTGTGATTGGGACATTACCATGGAGGACAAAGAGTCTGGAAGAGCCTACATCCCGCAAAGATGTTACGCTTGCCTCTGTGAGATAATTCAGCGTAACGGAGAATTCCTGCTAAATTCCAGATTCAGAATTAAACCTAGGCAACTGTGATCAATGCGTTGGTTTTTTTAACTCGCCTCGCTGGCATGGGTTTGAAGGCGGATGGAAATGGCACACGCAGAAGGGACGTACCAAGAAAGTGGAAAGAAGCGGTGTGCTCAGTTAAATGAGTTAAACTAAACACAGAAGGAAACATCATTGAACAATAAATCCTAAAAAAAATTCGAAATCGCCCTCGCTGGTGTAGGAATTGGGCGTCTAACTCAGGACTCCATTTACTTTAACCATTTGTCTCATATTAAGTAGAAAACAGGTTCTGATGGAGCCTAAACAGCTAAGACACATGGAGGACATAAAGAATTCAAGCCCTCTCAGAGGAGCGGGGATGGGAAGCGAGCGCTCTACCTGTCGTTCCATCTGTTCTGCCGCTGCCCGTGTTGCTGGCATCTAGAAGTTCTCCCTGGCTCAGGATTTGCATCAGTCCTTGCCAAAATTAATGGATGGATTTAGCCCACTCCTCAGAGGACAGATGCTCTCCTCCAGGAAAACACTTTGAGGGCAGGAGAGGATGATTTGCTGAGGAGGTGGAGCAGAGGTGAAGGCAGAAGGATCCGAGTTTGCAACTGCCGCTGTCTGCATCAAGGACTCGGAGGGAGAAGGAGGAATAGTTATGAGGCCAAGGGAACTGTCCTAGGACCTGCAAGATCAGAATTTCTGCCTCATTTCATAGATTTCAGCAGTTGGGAGGTCTCTGACACCAAGGGTGGTTTTCACCATAGAAAACAGCAAATGGGGCAGAAAACAGATGAGCAGGACCATCTCCTAAGACTGATGTGAAAACATCCCCTTTTCAGTTCATGTTGTGGATCTGCATTTTCTTTCCAGAAACTTCTATGCTTCTCTTCCACTTGTGGACAGATGCACTTCCAATTGAAGAAGAAGAATACAAAAACTAGAAATGGGGAACACAACAGTAAAAATTGTTTTCCATTGTCTGAAATGTTCAAATAAGAAATTTCTGAGTGCCTCAGGCTGGCCATCTTGCACTTGACTTCTTTTAATACATTGACAGATTCGACATAAAAGCAACGTTAAGTGACAGTTGATTAAATAGTTATAGTCAAGCTACAATAAATGTTAACCTAGACATTGGAAATTTATACATACACATACATATATGCTGCATATACAAACATACTAGTAATAGGATTAACACCAGTTAAGTACTTCCACAAACTACTGAAAACGATCATATCTAGCTTTTGTACAATTCAGAGAAAAGGAATGTCCTTTCAGAGGCTATGCGACCACTCTGATCTCACCAAAAATGAGAGTTCTAGTGTTTAAAGGAAACCTTACAACAGCCACGGGATTTTCAGTAATATACTGGGGATGGCATTGTTCATATACAGACCTGATCTCTGTGAACAGTAACGGTTCCAGCCTAATAATGAAATAATCCATTTTTACTAGATGAAAGAAGGGGGATCAGAAAAGTAACTCGATCTGTGGGTAATAATGGTGCCAAAAGCTTATAATGGAAAATATCTGAAGAATCCGAGACTCTCTTTGAGAGATATGAATGATTTCTTTTTTCTTGCAAAAAGTGTATGAAGAACTTGAGAAGAAGTGCCTGAGTGAATTTTATGAGAAAAAGCTCTGTTTGAGGGAGAAAGGGGCAGTGTCAGGTTGCAGCGCAGACATAGCCCAGCCTTACGTAACACGGGGCACAGCTGAAAGATGCTCCGACGCCTGCACTTGTTGCACTTTGACGTTTTTCCCTTCCGCCTTCTCCTCTCATTTTTCGTTCTCCCAAAAGAAAAATTTATAAATTAGTAGGGAAAAGCCCCTCTGCTCAATTTTCCATCTATTAACATGCTCCATAATTCATACTATAATAACAGTAAGAAAATATGGGGTAAAAAAAATCACTAAAATCAATGGGACACTTGCTGTTTATTTCAACACAGTCAGAGTTTTGCCATTCCCTCCCAAATCCTTTGACTGGGCAGTCAGACTAAATTTCATACAGAAACATCCCAGGAGCACAACACTCAGCTCAGCTCACGTGTGCAAGTGATCCTTATTCAGACGAGCAGCCCCAATAAGACCACAGGAGCTTTTCAGATGAGAAAGGCTCCATTGAGCAACCTCTCCATTTGTGGAAGTTTTTAAGCTACAGTTCTCAATGTTGCTGTGGCTTGTGACTCTTTTCCTGGACCTCTCTGCACAGAGAAGGTTCAGGATGAATCAAAAAAACCCAAGAGAGATTAAAATATTTGTTATGTTATCCAAACATGCCTCTCGTAGAGCAGGTTAGGCTCATAGGACAGCAAATGTGGCTCAGGAAGAGCCCAGGGGACAGCAGAATTTTTCTGAAACAGAGTCATGATTAAACAGGAATTAATGCTCTCGTACAATAATATTCTTTGAATTTTTTTACAAAGATAATCAGCCTCATTATCCCCATTTTACAGTTGGGGAAGATGAGGCAAACCAGAAGGGCAAAAATTGCCCGCAGTTCCACAGCAGAGCCGTGCTCACCTGGTTCACAGCGCAGCGTGCTCTCGGCAGAGCTCTGCTGTCTGCCTGGATGAGGCAGAAACGGGAACGAGAAGGAAAAGTCAGGAAGGTGGGCTGAGGGTAGGCGCAATGAACCTCTTGGCCGTTCCCTCCATTAAATCCCTTTATTTGCTGCAGTTTCATCTGTTGCACTGTGGGCACTGGTGTGTCATCCAGCTCCCACTCAGTCAGCCCGGGCATGCGTGTACTGGTTACTGAGAAGTAAATAATAAAATTGGGGGTATTTCTCTAACACAATAATTTAAAGTATATTGTGAAATTTAGCCTCTCTCTCTCTCTTTAGTACACGTATAAAACCCCCCTCTTCTGTAAGTGTGTGTGCGAGCGCATGGGTAATGCAGATAAATCATTGGATTTCAATGACTGCTGGGCTGAGATTGAAATAAGAAATAGCTTGTTGATTACTAAGGCGATTAAAAGGATCATCTTATTGATTCCCACCCAGCCAGGCACAGACCTCAGTAATGAACATTGACTGGTTTAATAAGGGGAAAGGCAAGATTTACTGGATGCATGTGCTTTTCATTAGAGCGAGCTGAAAGGAAATAAAAAATGCTGACCTACCCAGTCATGGGCCACTGTGCCTCTTACTCTTACAAGTGCAGCTAGTACAGGAAAGTGGGTAATAGAAAGCAGTTTGTGACTGCACAGGGGCAATGACTAATGAAATTACTGAAATTAAAGTAACAGAAATTTAATTATTTTCTTCCATCTTACCCTCTTTTTGTACTGATTTCCATTCCCCTTGCTTAAAGCACAAGAATTTGGATGTCCATTAAAAACAGAAGCTGACTATGTAAAAATCAGAGGCAAGTTCTTCCTTCCCTCCTAGATCTGTCGGAAGATATGAGATATCTACAAGTAGCTCATCTGTCTAGGACAATACTAGGAGCAAATGATTCTCTAAAAGATAAGCTTGGGGTGAAAAAGGCATCAGTGTGGATGTTTGCGCTATGCAGGAGTGCAGACATTGGTCCTGCTTGTTCTTGCAATGACCAAAGGCTCTGTGAATGCCTCCTTCAGAAAAGACTTTCATTTCTCAATCTGAATCAGCCTTAACTGCTGATACTTTGTGCAGGTGATGGGCAAGTTTTTCTTCTTACACATCAGCAGCAGTAACTGATTTTACAAGAATACAAATGAAGGTGTTTTCACATGTGTAAGTCATACCTCAGATAATTTACATTCCTGTCAGAGGACTTCTCTTTAAACCTAACTTCTTAGGTAACATACAACTCACCTACACCAATATGTAACCTCCACAAAATCTGAGGCAAAGAGGTCAGTAGAGTATAGGAACCAGGCTGTGCAGGAAAGAACTTGTTTCTGAAAGAGAGAAAGCAGGTTCCTGAGGATTAGAAACCATGTGGGCTTGAAGGGAAACAAAACTTTCAAATAAACATCCCTTCACATCACCCTCTGATTCACAAAACTCACAGGGCTTTTGAATCACAGAGATTTTTACAATCAAATACCTTGCATATCATGTATAGGAAACATGATGTTCTTACTTGGTAGCCCCAAAGAGAGTATTCCTTCTTGAACAGAATAATGTGTGTTTTCTTTGCCTGCTTACACAGTGAATGATGAGGAAATGATGAAATTTCGTATTGTGACCACTTCTCTTTCTTCATGAGGATTGTAGGTTTCCCAAAGCATTTAAAACCAGAGGGGCCAAAGTTTGCTTAGATTTGCAGTCTGCAAATCCAGAGTATCTCCATTAACCCTAATGGTGTTACGCAAGATCTGTCACCATGTCACATTAAGGAACGGATGGACAGACCTTGTCAGTAAATAAATTCTGCTTTAACTTGAGGAATTGGTGCAATAGATGTAGACACATCCAACTGCGCCCTCTGTGAGGGGCTCCCTGACACTGCTGTCTTTTGACATCACAGGAACTTGGCTGATCTTTCAGTGCTGATGGTCATGTTGATGACTGTTGGATGGTACCAAGGCCACTTTGTTAGTGTAAAGTCCCTTCCCGCCCATGCTTTCTAGTAAAGCAGTTTTCTATGCTCAGTCTTCTTGTCTCGTGCACCACGCAAGCTCTGCTCTTGCCTTCAGGGAGCACCGGCAGAGTCCCAGGCTGGTTTAGGTTCCTTGACTTGGTGGCCCAGGAATCAGCAGTCCTTTAGGAGTGGGATGCAAAGCATTTCTTTCGTTCTCAGATGAAAGCCTTTGGGTAACATCCCAGCAGGACTTTAAGGAATTGGCCTCCTAAAGAACCAAGATGCCAATAAGCAATATCCTGCCTCCAGGCAGATGCTCCCACCTCCCAGGAACCACTGAGCTCCAAATTCAGCAGGGACCAGCGACAC
>NW_009704788.1:46987-53317 GCF_000703405.1 Apaloderma vittatum
CAGGTGCGGGCACGAAATACGCCTCAGAAGTGGTATCTCATAGGGAGCTGAGAGCCCTTGCCCTAGCAAGGCCATGTCTCTCAGGCCATCCCAGTGCCTGGCCTGGAGCTGGCCCTCTCAGCTGGAACCTGAGAGCTTCCAGTCCCATGGCCACAATCTGCAGCTCTGAAGGCAGTACCTCCAAGTGCAGTTTCCATCCTGGTTCCACTGAGTCCCCTCTTCTGCCCGAGACAGACTGACGGCTCTTTCGGATAAATGGCTGTAGCACAGGATCGACCAGTGACATGAAAATTTGCTTTGGGAGCTATGAAACCCTGCCCACACAGATGGCCTCTGAGGTGGTGCTGACATAAAACAACTCGAAGTGCTACGAAGCCCTTTGTGAGCAACTTTCTTTCTGCTTAGAAGTGCCCTTCTTAAATCAAGCTCAGAATTATCAAGTGAGAAATGAAATACAGCTAAAGGGCTCCAGAAGCACTGAGTAAGTATTTTGACCTAGAAGAAAAGGCTGAGCTTCCAGTCACACCAACCATCTGCCTGGTACCACTGGCCAAAACCTACCAAAGCCTGGCCAAAAGGGACAGGGGTCTCTCACCTTGAGTTCTACCACCTTCACCCCTTTTCCAGAAACCAAACATGGCATTTCCAGTCCTGGATACAAAGTAACGATTCCAGAAATGTTGTATATTATGCCATAAACTGGAAAAAATTCCCCACATGTTGTCCCGGCAGACTTTTCCCCAGAGCTGATTTCCCTCCTCCACCCGCTTCCACCCAAGAGGTACCAGCAGTTGGAGTTTCCCCTTCCAAAGCTGCGCTGCCAGCTTCCAGCTTAGGTCAGAGTTAAGATTTGTTCCTCTTTCCAGAGGAATTTGGGCTTATGTTACATTTCTTGGATGCTGTAAATGCAAAGGAGTTTCTTGTGGAGGCTGTTTCTCAGTGTGATTGCTTGCTATAATGTGTGGGCACAAAGGGGTGTCCAAAAGCTCTCCTTAGCCAAATATTTCCCTGCATTTTAAGATTTGCATGGGTGGGTTTAGTACTTAAGCAGCCTTTAATGTATTCAAAAAAAGGTTTGGTTGGTGGCTTACATAATAGTGTTGAATCTGACCCAGACGTGTTGTCACAGCACTGCTGTCAGATAGATAGGGAGCTGTCAGATTGAAATATTCGCTAGTAATCTAGGTTATTGGGCCTCTTCCTTCAAAAGTACACCCAGGAGAAAAGCAGTAGTGGCAGGAGCTGGAATTACAAGGTTCTGCAACGGGGTTAAACCTCAAATCACTGCCTGACAAAGGGAAAATTTTCAGGTGAACTATGTTCTGATTCAGGACCAGCTTCCAGCTGATTTGTTTTTCCACTGTTCTGCTTGGACTGGATCATGGTTAGAGGTCACAACTGCAACTATAGGTGAAAAGTTTCTAAGTATTCACTAGTGATATACTGAAGTAGGAAGGAAAAGTATCCAAGGACTTAGGTTGTCTGCAGTCAGCCTTAACAACATGTAGAGTGCTATACCGTCAGGCACCATCATTACATAGTTGATTTCTAACTAAAACCTTAAATATCAGAGACTGTATAAAGTACTGACCTTTTCCACTGTGAAAAGACTAATTGTTCTTTATTGCTAAAGATACCTGAGGTATCCTTAAAAGGGTAATCTTGCTCATTCCAGGACACTTTTTTAGAAATGTTCTGCTGTAGTCATTGATAGGAGAAGCAATTAGCTATGAAAAACATTCTATACCGTGTAATGTCACTTGCGTACATTTGAAAACACTTTACTGCAGATTTCTTAGATATTGAAGCTTGGATTTTCATTACACACAATCTTACTTTTTAAATTGATTTGGGTATCAGTGAGCAAAAATGCTAAGATCGTCTTGGAGAGTATTATTTCTCAACCAAAAAATGGAATGACTTTCCACGGACGAATCTTGCCACTCATCATGTGTAGCCTTTACTCTGTAACAAGGTGATCCTGCGGTGTTGTGACTGCTTGACACAATATATCACATAATATATCTGCTATCGGTATTCTCATTACAGCGGGAGAGACAAGCGAGATTGGAAAGTGAGAGTAGAACTGGTCAGATCAAAGCAAAAGGGAAAATAGTGAGAAGTAAAAAAAGACTTTGTGGAAAACTCATTTTATCAGGACCGAGTTCAAGGGACAGAGGTAGAAAAACAGCTGAATTTCTGCCCTATCAAAAGACAACAGTCTTTTGATCAGAGAAGATGGAGGTTAGAAAAGGAAGTTAGTCTGTTAGGAAGACAAGGCATCTCTAAAAGATACCAATCTGAACCAAAAAAATGTGTTCTTATCCTTGGCTGGAGCGATCTCTCCAGTCTCAGTTCCCCAAGGCGTGGGCTGTGGTCAGCACTCCAGAGTTGTTCCTGCTGTGTTTGGTGTTCTTTACATAAACTTCAAGGCAGCTCCCATCTCGCATGGGGAGGCACAGGGCTCTCTCCCCTTGTGCACATCACAAACACTGGCCGCTTTGAACAATCTAGAGAAACTGAAAACTCTTCATCGTAAGCTTTATCTGCAGGGGTGGTTTAGACAGTTCCACCAAAGGCAGAGAAAGGGTCTCAGGCTTCCCGTGACCAGTGTGTAGTAAGGACTCCAGGAGGTCCCTGATAGCACCACTTCTGGTTTGGATTTGTATGTATACATCTGCTTGCACTCTGTTTCAGTTTGGTAGCACTTCTATTTATGATATATGGGGAATCCAACTCCACCTATAACACTGTGCTTGATTGCTTGATTGTGCTTTGTGTTGGTTTTGCTCGCACACAACCGAGTTCACAGGAATTAAACACATGCTCTAATATCTCCTTCTTTTGCACAGAAAGAATGAAAGAAACTTTGCCTGAGCCATTCAACAACTTCCTCTCTCTTTGCTGTGTTTTCCTGGTTGTCTGCAGCCTGGGTACCACCAAAGCTCATTTTGCTGTCCCAGTTGTACAGGGTGGAGAAAGACGAGGTACCAGCTTCAATTCTCTAAGTTGTCCCAGCTCACATCGTTCACACTGTTTTTACTCAGCACCTCGTTCGCATGAAATCTGCTTTGAATTAGTCTAGACAGTATGAGCTGATACTGGTCCTCACTCAGTAAATTCACATTCATTCTTTAAATCAAGTACCACAGGGCAGAACTGATTAGAAGTGGTTGAGGCCACTTGCATCAGATAATTGACTGGGAACTGAACAGTCTCTCTTAGGACTCATGTCCCTCAGGCAGTGGTGTGTTCCGTCATGAAAAGAAATATTTGCTAAAGCCTGTCTCGGTGCCATTTGTGCAGCCAGGAACAGAACAGGCCATACCCTCGTGTGGACCAGGTCTCCCAGCCTGGGATGGGAAATGGGCAGAGTCTGAGCACAGAAGATCTGGAGTATCTACCACCAGCCACAACGCTATTTACTGTGTGGGGACCATGGCTGTGAACCAGCAGACTAGCATGTATTCGCTATTTTCACGACATTACCAAAGAGAATTTAAAAAAAAAAAAAAAGGAAAGAAAGAGAGAATTAGAGAGGCTATAAATCCCCTAAACTGGGGAAGACGAATTTGCGTGAAAAGTCATGAGGAACCTGACAGGAAAGAGTTACTTTAGGCCGTTTTGCAACCAGGAAAAACAGCCTTAGGTTTTCTATTGTCTGCAGGTTTTTCTCCACAAGAACAGAAGGTTGGGCACAAGGTGAACTGTCAGGAGGAAAAATCGAGGGAATCATAGAGAAGATGGGCCTTGTACATAATTGATCTGACAGAGTGCTGCCCACTCCATCATTGTGGCTGAAATATGCTTGGCCTCCTGCGCAATAATGCATGCAAGTTTAGCAGCACAAGACTTGGTCTATTAGGGAGTTTGTTTAATCAGGAATGTTCCCGTCCCTGCCAGCGCCGAATGTTGCTTGCAAAACACAAAATCTGCTCTCTGACTGGAAGAGAAAATACTGCCGCGCTAAACACTTTCCACAGCAGACATAAAAGCAGAAAGTGACTTTGAGTAAAACCAGGGGCTATTGGAAATCAGAGCAGCATCTCTTGCTTTCAACAAGGCCAGCAGTCTGCTTTGTTCCCTTAAGAATTCCCTCACTGTTTCTCCCTGTCATATTGCTTTTTCCCTTTTTCGTCCTTTTAGTGGAAGACATTATCACCTTGTTGAATTGCCTCGCAACTGACCCAGCAATACAGAAAATAAGAAGCTCTGTGGTCTTTTATAACTAGTTGTAGGTGCCTTCCGTAGGAGGGCTAAAGACCTCTGAGGATTGGGGATCTCAACCCCAGACTGCTAGGGCAGTCACTAAATATCATGGGTTTGCTACTGATGAAGATACGCCACACTTTGTGTAAGTTCCGGTAAAAGCTAGGGATTGTGTTTGGAAGGCTCTAGGTGGTCCAAGCCTGCAGACCTTTTCAAGAAGGCTCTGTCCTTCCTCGCTTTGAACAAAATTTTGACAAGTGAGGAAATCCTGCAAAGTGTCAGCCGCTTGCTATAACGTGCTGAGAGCTCCCAGACCCCCGAGGGAGTCGGTGGGACTGAGCTGGCCACCAGCTCAGACTGCACAGGAAACACAGATCCCGCTCGCTGTTCTCAAAAATATAGAGCTAAAGAGCTGTGGAGGACCAAACTGTTTGCCCCTGCACCATGATCTATGCCACCTTCTGCTGAGGCAACAGAGCGAGTGCTAGATGTTATCGTTTACAGTCCCTCTTACAGCGGATAAATCAAACCAGCCACATAGCAATATTCCAGCAGGGTCACAACAAGCAATTTTCTAAAAACCATGCTGACATCACCAGTATTTTTGTTTAAATCCTTACTATTTCCAGCTAAAAAATCCATCATAATTATGAAAATGACTTGTATCAGACCCCAGAATAATCTTTTCAGAAATGATCGCTCCTGATGTTTAAACCGATTGCAATTTATATTACCTCTTAGATTTCCTCTCTGGCTAAGGTTGGAGAGAGCTGCGATCACCAATTCCAAACTCAACAGTTGTGCCTAAAAGCATCTGACAAAGAAGGGGTTAACGATTTCCATGCAGAGTAAAGCTATGAGGAATTAGTGCTCGGGAGTGTAGAACATTCACTTTTACAGTAGGTGGTGTTCTTGTTACACTTTCATACATGCCAGGCTAATTAACTGTCTTAAAGACCACATCATTAAATTATTTCCCCAGCTTAAAACACTGCAATGTTTAATGTACCCCAGCAATTCAATTACGTTTAAAACAATATCCTAAGGATGAACTACTACAGGGTGGCATTTCAAGGAAGTTTCACGCTTTACCTCAAATGCAGGTAAAACAGAAGAGCAGAAATAGAATTTGCATTCCAAAATAGCTGTTTGAACAAAAAAAAAACTTCCACAAAAACTTTCAAATGAAGCTAGTTATTGTAGTCTGGATGATTGATTTTGCCTTTACTTTCTTTTATAAAAATACTTTAAAGACTTTTATTTTTCTTTCAATACTTGCTAAAATCTACCCGTTCCATCCTGTACTTCTATTTTGTTGTTGTTGTTGTTGTTGCTTTACCTTCTTTCCCTGCTGAAGTTTCCCTTGTTTTAAGAAAAACAAACAAACAAACACATGAGATTTAATTACGTATAACATCTTGAAGGGGGGTGGGTGAGGTCGTCCTGAGGGTATATTTCGGACCTTGAGTTAGGGAGTAAATATGCTGAGGTTTCTGTTACACACCTAATCAAAACATCTCATGTTAATTCATCAGAAGAAAAGCAGGCTGTGTTCTGGCTCCGCCACCTTCCACACCAGCATCATTTCCAGGTAGCAGCGATGCATCTCTGCTTGGCAGAATGAGCGCAAGGCTAACAGAGAGCTCTGCACAAAGGATGCCGCAGCTGCTCGACAGGAGCTGCAGAGGATGTCCTCTGCGTGCCGCGGCCATGGAACCACGCTGCTTTGCTGCCAGGGATAGGAGAAGCTTAAACAACAGAAGCTTATGTCATTCTGGTACCCTCAGAAACAAAACATGGGTGAAAGGGAGCAGAAGAGTATTTTGGAGTACACTTGAGTCCAAAAACATACTCAGCCTCTCCTCTACCATCTCTGTGTAGTGTTTAGGAAATACTTATCCCTGATGTCAGGCAACCGCGTTTCTCGCACTTCAAAGCCTGGTTGATATTTGGTGTAAAAAACCACGTTCTACAAAAGGTTCTTTTACACAAACTATTAAAAAAACTTAACGGGCACCCTTCAGGTCAAGATACGGAGCTTACTATTAGAGATGGAATAGGATACAGCTAAAATGCAAGTTACCAACCAATAATTTGGATGGAGTTTCATTTCAACAGGAA
>NW_009704788.1:53348-74722 GCF_000703405.1 Apaloderma vittatum
ATGTGAGTAGCTTTGGTGCCTGTCTGTATGTCGGAGAAGCTGCTTCCTGCCCAAAACCTAGCTCATTTTCTCAAGCCTTGTGCCAAGCCATCTGAGAGCAAACGTGATCTCTTAGACAAAACCCACTGAAGCCTAAATCAGGTAGCAAACCACAACACGGACATGTGGGAACTCCACCCACACAGAGAAGCCACAACTTAGAGTAAAAGCAGGATTCTGCGTAATGCCACAAAGAAATACGTTAGCACGTAAAAGGACCGTTATTACTCAACCATCTTTTGGAGAACAAGACAGGATAGTTCTTCTTTCAGCTGGAGCAGTGGTGGCATTCAAGGGCCATATGGCTTCTGCCTCTTCCAGCTGACCAGTGCTGTAGCTATCATTTGACTAAAATGCTTGTATCCTGCGTAACTTGACAGTTTTCCTTCTGAATGAGTGAGAAAACTTAGGTCAACTGACCATATCTAGCATCTACTTGCTGCCATGTAATCAATCATGTAAATGAAAAACGCAGTCAGCATCCAGCTGTACAAGCCCACTTTCCTGCGTGATGCCGTCACATTTGTAGATGTGTCACCATCACGTAACAGAGAGGGACTTTGCTGTGGTCTTGTGGTGGATGCTTCAGGTGACATAAGGTGGGAGTATCACTTGCACTCCTGAGAAATGGTGTCTGTGAGCAAGCTGGCACCACAAAACAATTCATCCACTTCTCAAACCTGATGATCTCTCCTGGTGGGCTGAATCCAGCTTTTAAGGGGTAAACTGACTATTCCTAACTTACGAGGGAAACAAAAAGGAACTGCAGTGTCTATAGGAGCCAGTGAGTTTAGGATTTTCACGTGGAAGCATCAAGTTGTTCCTAGTGTAACTGGCAATATAGTGTTGCAGCCTATAACCCCACCAGTGAGAAAACCATTTGAGATTTTTAGAACGTATTTTGTTGTGGTGTTTTAGTTTATTTCAATTATAATGAACTCCCTTACCGTGAGAGAAGAGGGTATGGACAGGCAACTTTTACCAAGGAGTGGCTGCAAATCCCACAGGGACTTGCTTGTCTGCCCAATACTCCAAGAGGGAGCTGCTTCTTCAGCACCTTGGTGGTACGAGGTCCATGATCCAGCTGGATACTGATAGCTGGATACTGCTTAAACATTTTCAGACTGCACTTCCCCCGTGCCTCCACGCCTCTCCCAACCCCGGCTGCCCGCTCCGCTCCCATTTCAGCATCACTTCCCCTCACAGACATCCCATGAAGCCAGTCAAGGAAACGGCCTGTCTGAAAACCCGGCATTTCTTTTTTAAACCAGGTCAATTTTCTCTGAGCTCAGTTTTCTGATCTCTCACTGCATGGTCAGAGAAACACCTGTGCCAACACAGCGGGGAGGGAGCACAAACAACCATCTGGAGAGCACGGGGGACAGGAAACCCATTTTGGTTGCAGAACGGGCTTCTGCCAGCTTAACTAGGCATGGAGCGGTGGCGTTAATCAAGACCTTGAAACAAGCCTCAAGGCAAACATAGCACGGCATCCAAGGGATTAACCACGGGATGAAATGCATTGCTGACCATATGATGACCCAGAAAGCTCTTTAAACATCTACATCTACAGTGAGACGCCTACAGTGCAAGGCTAGGGATGTTACCAGTTACACAGGGAGCTGAAGGTACAGTTCTGATTATGCCATGGTTTGAAATAAGCAGGCCTTAGATGCGTTAATTCACAATAGCAAAATCAGAGCATACATACATAGCTGGAACATCAACAGGTACCTGTGTGGTTTCTAAAAACACACCTGTTCAAAAGTTTGAGATTAGGTCCTTGTCCTGATGAATTCTGCAGTTTAGCTCAGTCAGTTGAGCGTGGCACTAAAAACACTAAGGTCACGGGTTGGATTCCTGTTCGGTCCCCATGTGTTGCCTGATCTAGTCGAGAAGTGGCGTCCCTGCCCATGACAGGGAGGCTGGATTAAAATGATCTCTAAGGTCCCTTCCAGCTTAGGCCATTCTATGATTCTATGATTCTATGATTCTATGATTCTATGATTCTATGATTCTATGATTCTATGATTCTATGATTCTATGATTCTATGATTCTATGATATATGTAGCCGTCGTGACGACGCTTTAAGCCCAGGCACGTGCATGCTTTATATCGTGTTGCCTAGTCTTGCATTTGCTTTCTCTTTTTCAGTTATTCTTTGCAACTTTAAATTGGTTTTAATATATTTATCTTCCATGTATGTCCCTATTATTTATTTAGCATTTTCTTCTGATTTCATGCCATCACATACTTAAGACAAATCTTTCTCTTTTTTTACCTTGTTTCTGGATCTCTTCTACACATAAATTGCAAACATCCAAATCATTCCCTTTCTCGAGAGTTTTCTAGGCCCTAACTAGCTCAAGAAGTTGCATGTAACACAAAACACACAGCATGAACTTAAAACATAGACATGCATATAACAATCTTTCTTTTTATTCTAATGCAGTTATGCTTATTTAATGCATTGATTCCCTTGAAGCAGTCAGTAGAATACTTGGACTAGTAAAATATGCTCTGACAGTAATACTTTTTATTCAGTACGTCTCCCTTTCCTTGCTGCTCCAATAATTAGAAAAGCGGAGACAATGATTGCTGTATGTTTTTAAAAGGTATCTCAAGATCTCAGTTAGGCTCTCGTCTGCTCTTGACCTGGGCATTATAGATTTGGGCCCTGAGAGTGTTCCCGTAATACGGATATTACTTGTAATGACCCATACACTGTTTAAGAAAAAAGTTTGTTGCACTGATTTTAAACCCTCATTTTCATAACTTAGCTGAGCATCTGAAATGAGATTTTAGAGCATCGAGAACCAGTGTCTTAAAAAGGCTGCTATGCAATACCCTTAAATAAGAGCAAAGTCCACTGAATTCTGAGAAAATTATTTATCCAGAAGGAAAGTGCAGCCTGTAGGGGAAGGCTAGCTCAGTAGATTAGGCTCTGCCTGCCCCCAGATATCCACCAGACTGAGAGCCTGCTGCAATTAGAGAGCCTGATCACAGTAAAATTCTAGATGAAAGAAAAATCCTGCAGCAGCAAACATAATGATGATTCGCCCAACTCCATGAAGTTTGGTTTTCATGCTTCTGCTGTTGCCCCCTTCTCATCTGCACACCAGTCCCTGACAAACACCGGTCTGAACCAAAATCATCCATAGAGAGCAATGGAAAAACCTCCATCAGTCTGTGTGGGTGTCACCCCCGAATGTCCTCTTCTCTCAGGACTATCATCACCATCAAGGGGAGCTGAGGACATGGTACTTCACAGGGCCAAAAGCTGTGTTACAAAAGCCCTGTGTGTATAGGATCAGCTGTGCTTTATTTGAGTTGTGCATTTATTTAAAGTTGCTACAAATACACTGGAATTTTTAGTGCAGAAAAGAGGCTTGCTGGGATTAGAAAATGGGTAGTAAAGCCAATATACAGTGTTTGCACCTAACTAAAGAAGTGTCTCAGTTTCATTTCTGACTTGAACCTATAACAGAAGGTTACAGTAGTTTCTCAACACTACTTTTATTTTAGATGCATATGAGAGAGATGTAAGGAGGCGCTAAGAACACCTCCATTCCTAATTTGCAGTTATAATTATTTTGTAATAAACATAGTTCTGCAGTTTCTGACTGACAGAGCTGGAGAACAGAATTCTTCTTCATATGCATTAAAGGTGTCGGTAGAGAGGGAGCAGGCATCCTGCGCTGAGCTCATCAATCATCTTCACCTCATACCTGCCAGAAAGACACCTGTGCTGCAAGGGGCTCGTCCTCTGCAGGATCTGTTTATTCTTTGGCTTCTCCTCTGTCACTTCCAGACAGAACCAGTATCACAGTTTTAAAACGAGCAGAGGCAAGGATCTCCTTAAAGCCTCATGTTATTTCTTGCTCTTCCCTGAACAGCCATCAGCTGAGAAAAGTTCAGCACTGGTAATCTGCGCCAACTTTCCTCTGGAATCAGCAGTGTAAAAGGCCACACATCCCATCAGAAGTGCACTGGCTTTTGCAATAATACTATGAATTTCCAGCACTAGATGTACACAGCTAAATTCAAATGAAGTACTGTCAGTGCTCTGGATGGGTATTTTACCAGTTTCACTGATTGGTAAATTAGTATATGGAGTAAACAACACACTTAATCAGGAAGCAAACCCTGAAATTTTATTTTATGCCTCCTCTCTTTCTGTGAGCACCCACTTCCCTGCCACGTGCTGCCACCTCTTTTCCAAAGGGAAGATCATAGTCTCAGTCTTTCCAAGAGCAGGAAAGATTTTCTTTGCTACCAAAGTGATGCCCGCTGGGTGAGTGCGCTGCACAAGCTACACAGCCCTGTCACTTAGAGAGCTCAGCAAACCCGCGTTCTCCCAATGATCCTGTCTCAGCCAATTCACGCAGCGTCGTCCAGGGGGTTTGGCTGCCATTTGCCGTTGTCTCCGTGAGACGAGGGAATGAAGACAACTGCTCTGTGGAGGATCTGAGTCCAATTTGACACTGTGCTACTCCAGTTTTAAACTGGTGTCTCTTCATTGACTTCTTTGGAAGAAGGAGAGTCTTCTTCAGAGAGTTAAAATATCTTAACCTGATGTTAGTGAAAATCTAAAGTAACACAGTCCCACTGTACCTCAGGACACAGTGTTGTTGCCCTGGATTTTAGGCTCTTTGTCCAGGGAAACTTCATATGGGCAAGCTTCTCAGCAAATCCACATCCGAGCATCCCACGCATGCTGCAGATCTTTGTGCTGTACAATGAACTGCACATGCAGGAGCACCTGAGTTTGTCTTCATACAGCTCCCATCACTTGTATCACTTTCCGGAAACCCTACCTGAGACGGAGGTTCTGTTTGGGTAAGAACGCTGGCCACGTGCAAGGGTATATTAAGACTTTCTGTTGCAGCGAGCAGACAGAGCCACTGTTCAGGTGAGGCATTGTGTGAGAGAAGATCTTGCGGTGCAGGAGGGCAGAGTGGTCTGGCAGGCAGGTGAGAACACAGGGGAGAGACCAGCCTGTATAATGAGCTGCATCGAAAAGTAAAATATGTGCGTGTATACACATGCCTGCTTATCTTATTCCAAAAGCTCAGGCACCATGAACTTTTACAGTTTTCTTTTGAATCACAACTACTGTAAAAAACGGTCAGAATATTGTGTGTTAAACCAACCTGATAATTAACTCAAAACCTGCTCATTTGTGACTGGCTGTACTGAGCATATCCAAGGGAGCCAGAGCACTGCTTGAAAATGAGAGGGAAAACTTGTACCACCTCTTGTACCCTTTGCAACTCCTTTGCAGGCCAATTTATTGTACTCTGTGTCACAGAAATGTGAAGCTGTGCTTTAGCAGTGCCAGCAGATTGCATTACCCTGCCTGACTGTACCGAAATCACACATTTCTCTCTCTGCCTGCAGTCCCAGAGGTCACAGCTAAGGTCAGGAGAAAACAAAAATGATGCTTTGTGATCCAGCATTCAGACAGTTATCAACTCATAAATCTTGGTCAGGCTGTAATGACAAAGCTCGGGACAGTACAGTCATACACACACAGAGATGTCTTCAGGAAAAAAAGGCAAAACTGTGCATAAAACAAAGACGACAGTATTTATCATGTGGCAAACCAGACATGCCTTTTCCTACTATTTTTATTTTTCTATTTTCTGCTCCTCGTTTTCTGCATTTCTAGGTGGGAATAGAAGACCGTGTCACCGGTTCGAAATATTTATAGCAGTTAGCTAAGGAATAATGATCATAAGCAGGATCACTTAAAGAACAACATTGAAATGTTTTTCATACTGAAAATAAATGACTCACTCCTTTGTATTTGGCAGCTTGAAATGGGACCTCTTTCCTTAATGGCATTCCTCCTTTGCAGTGTGCTCATACTCATGCGCTGTTGCTCATTTGTTCGTAGTACCAGTAATACTTGGTATTTACAGACCATACTGTCTTTTAATTCAAAGACTTTATGAACACCATTTAATTAAACTAAACAGCATCCTAAGGAGGTTAGTGTTTAGACCAGTTTTTCACATAAGAAAACTGAAAGAGGTTGTTTCTTAAAAAAAAATAATAATGTCAGAGGTGATTTCCAAAATTCAGAAGGGTTTTGCTCCTCCTCCTGTCTCCAGAACTGAGAGCAGCATGGCATGTCCTATGCAAGATTTCTGCCACACGAGAGCGACCTGGCCAACAAAGAAACATTAGGAATTTTGGCCCTGACCTGTGTTTGCACACTCATCCTAAAAGTAATCTGGTCCAGGTCCTTGTCTGCTTCTTCACCTCATGTGAGTGTGAAATTAAAACAACTGAAGTTGTAGCTGCTCTGCAGGACAATCCTCCCTCATCTGTAACATCTGGATCCATATAAGCTTCTCTCAAGCTCTTCCCCAAATAGATTCTGTAGCCACTGGAAACATTCTGGCCTCGCCTGCATTCATTCAACTTCCTTGTTATGCAATTTGATTTCTTCTCTCCTCATTACTCCTCTTACACTGGTGAAAGGTATTAGCAGGGTAAGGGCACCGCTGACTCAAACCCACCGCAGTGATACAGTGCTCGGGGAAATCTCCTGTTAAACTTGCAGAGCAGCTTCTGTCTCTCTGGAAGAACCTCGAGCAGAAACACCTCCCTGAGAATTTTCTCTCACCTCCTTTTGCAGAAAGCCCTTCACACTTGTTCTTAGAGAGATGTCCCAGTTTGGGGGTAATTCATTCAAAAACCGTCAGATCTTCGCAATTGCTTTATAGCTTGTCCTCCCCAAGCATTCTTTCAGTAATCCCTGTACCAAAGCTGAACCAAATGTGTGTTTATGTAAAACAGTCCATGCTATACGCAGCCTGTGCTTTTTGCATGACCTTTAGTGTAAAATGCAATATGTCTGGTCTCAGTTATGTTATTCTGTCAACATGTTCCAGTTTGGGCTAAGCTGGAAGCAGAGCTCTGTACATCTGGCTCAGGAAGAGAGGACATCTGTGCAACTAGTCTAATAAACCAGAGCAATTCAATGAAATATTGTTCTAGTGTTAGGGAATGAAAAGAATTTTTGCATTGCAAAACACAACAAATGCTGACTTCTACCAATAAGAATGACCTCCACAAATCTGTGAGATAAATCAGCATGAGAGAAAGGCGAAGAGATGTTAAATGATGCTCTTATTTCAAATATAAACATCTTTCAAACACATAAATTGTCTCATTTGATTTAAAGTTATTTAGTTCACATGGAGTTAGGTAATGTCCTCCTTTTAAAAACATCACTTTGGAAATTTATGGATGAAAAGTGCTAATTATGTATTTTTAAATGCATTTTACAATTTCATTGTATGAAACCCTTTAGGACATAATGCTGTCTATAAATCCTTCTCCTCTTCTACCCAGGATTTTGTGAAGAACACAATTGCTAATGCAGTCTAAATTAGACAAAAACATTTGGTGAGGTCAGGATACTGTTGCTTGGAGGTTCCCGTTTTATTTTGTTTAGCCATTTTTAAAAGGGTAGCACCTTACATTTACTCTAATAACAGCATGCGTTTCTGAAGTAATTCATTCTGCAATTGCTTTTAGCTGCCTTAGAATCTTTATCAGCCATATTCATCTTTCTTTTCCAAGTACTCTCAAACACTGAAAGAGCCCAAAGTGAAGCAAGCTGTTGCCATCCTTTTTTAAATAATAACTCCACTTGGAAGTGTGGATCACTGACAACTGAGAAAAAAGTCCCTTTTTGCCCTTATGTACTGAGTTTCATATTTTGCCTGACTTAGGGTAGAAAAACCATAATGGCATCATATTTCTTATGCTGTATTTCACATTCATCTCCACTTAATATAGTTATTGATCTTTCTCTCCTGGAGTCCCTTTACAAATCTCACCATCCATTCTGACCATGCATGCTTTGTTGTCGTCCACCTAGTGACGAAATCCCAGGAGGATACTACTACTCATTTAGTTCAGAATTTGATCTAAGAGCCCATCAGGCTGTTTTCCACCTCTCCAACAGTTTGCCGCCAGTAAACTTGCCTGCTCCACAGCCACCTTGCTTGGTCTCCACCTCATCTATCACCATAAAAGCCCACACAGAACCGAGTTCACCCTGTTCATTACCTTTTGTAAAACTTCCATCTGTCCCACTCCCTTTGGTGATGTTTTGCCAAGGTGGGTGAAGAAGAAAGCCTGGTTTGATGAGCACGATCTCCAGAGAGCAGAGGACACAAAACATCTCAATTTATTAAACAGCCTCTGCAGTGGTTGCTCACTGAATAGACAACATCTCAAGAGAATTCAAGAAAACCAAATACAGTCAGTGGCAAGAAAACTGCAAACACAGTAACATTTGCAGAATCTCTTTTCTTAAAAGAGACTAAAAGGCTCTTGAAAGTTTCCTTCAGGCAATTTGATTCTAGTCCAAGGGCTTTGCAGAAAAACAAACCCATCCATATATCTTGAAGCACTCTTGCCTGTCCCAGGATATACTTCTGACCCACGGGAGCATATCAGTCAGGGACAAGACATCAGCGCTGGATCTCTGACAACATGTATTATGTCTGCATACAGGAATTTAGGAAGTGGGGTGGGAGTGGTGTTATATCATACAGCCCTAATGTATAATTGATGACTGTAATAACGTAGAAGCAATAATGGCCCAGCACAGGCATTTGATGAGAATCAAGTACTCCTCCTCTGAGCGGCTCCACATACCAGACGTGGGATCCAGAGAAATTGCTTTGTCTTTCTGTACATCCTTTTCCCAAAATATGCTTTGTTCTAAGCTGTCTGTGAGGACAGGGACCTTGTGCTTGCTTCCTAATGCACAACAGCCCAGGACTAATGGCTCGTCTGTTGAGAAACAAGGGGCATCTTTACAGCAGACCCCAGAAGTCTCATAAAGAGACTAACAGCTTGTCTTTTTTTCTTAAAAGGAGCGGGGGAAAAGACTTTTCAGCTATAGAAATATGAAAAGTATCCAACGGAAAAAACGTAGGCAATTTTTCCTCACTAAAAAGTACTGGCTTTAAATTTCTATTTTCATTGTTTTTATTAATAACTTCCAGATGAATCTTTGAACTTTAAAACTTCATTTCAGAGTGAATTATATTGGCTACCCTCGAAGTCCTCAGAAAAGCTCTAATGGAAGTAGAGACAAGGCCAGACTCCCTCTAATTTTCTTAAATTCCAGGGAAATGCATATCTGAGCCTACACTTCCCACTCCAGAACCACTTCCTCTCCTGGCTCTAGAAAGTGGCCGCAGCTTAAGCATATCTGAACTTTGGCAGCATCTACAGGCAAAACGCCGCTTTGTTTCTAGTTATTAATGTCGCTGCACATTTCAAAAGCAACCAGAAAGCTACAAGTCTTGCTGAATATTTCATTCCAAATTATTTACCCCAAAGGGGTGTGACTGCACTGAGCAGAGGTGGTAACATGGTGTGGAAACATAGGCAACTCTTGGATGACACCAGAGTCAAGAAATGGCATGGTAAGATAGTACGATGCTGGCATTGTGCTTTAGTTGTAAGAACTGCAGAAACACACGTGTAAATGTAGGCATGTCATGGTCTGCTTAAAAATCCTGGAAACTTGTACAAGTTCTAATTCTGTTACTTTTCAAGCCGTTAATAAATACAAGACAGGAGCAAACTGGTCTCCAGGTTTTTCAAGAATATTTGCTGTATGCTCCTCCTGCAGCACTGAGCCCCAGAAGCCTTTCTACCACCTCAGATTTCCCCCGATAAAATCTTCTACATCCTTAAAATTGCTCAAAACAATCGCACTTTAGCATCATCTACTGGGAGAGACAAGCAACTGACTGGGAGGCTCAAGCAGCAGGAAAACACTCCAACTCACATCTGCGTGCGTGCTCCAGTTGCAGTGCTCTGAGCCTGACCTCAGCAACGCGGGGAAACAGGACATTTTCCTCTTCGGAAGCTGCATTTTAAGGAATATAGCAAATGTTTCAGTGCTAGTGCAATACAGACAAAAATAGGCACTTTCTGCCTTGATGCTGCTTCCTTATTAAGGCCTCTGAGTCGCAGCATCAGAAGTCAGTAAGGAGCCAGGAGGAAGGGAGCAGCTGATCTCACAGATCAGTTTGTGCTCTGAATTTTGCCACAGAAATCCGAGGTCGGCGGCAGCAGTGCTCAGCGCCGCGGGCCTGGGAGCTATGCTCTCTGCAGCACACAATGTGCAAGACAATCTGAAATTCATGATGAGTTTGCACTTTTCACTGGCAGAGTCAGCCACCCAAAGATCTCAAAGCGTAATCCTGCCTGGCAGGTAGGTATTATCCTTGTCCAGCAAACAACGAGTAGAGGCAAAGATTTAAGGGCAAGAATCCCAGCAGCATTTAGATGCCTAGACGACTGACTACAGGCTGGATAAATCACTTGAAACCCATAGGACTTCATACCTGAGCATCTTTAAAAATCCTGCCCACGGTGATTTTTTCCAAGGCACAGGACAAGCGTGTGTGAGAGGCAGCATCCAGATCCTAGGAGCTGTGATCCTTTTAATTATTGATCTGTGCTTCAACTCCATTTCTAAATCTCTGTAAAGGTCTTGACATCAAACAGATATCCCATTGCTCCTGAGAACAGGGTATCTCACATCTGAGCTTGGAGGGTGGATTCACCTCAGTTACATTTTACTGCCTAAAAACTACATGTCTACTCTGCAAAAGCTATCAGCCTGCCTTGGCAGTCATGGAAGAGAGAGGCACCTCCAGGAAGCAATTTATCTTGCCCATTGCGGGATCTCTCTCTTGAGGTACAACGCAGTCCCCTAGCATTATCCCACCTTCTCCAACCAAAGCCATCAGTTTAGAACAGGAGCTTTTTTATTTTAATTATTATTTTTGACACCCACATTTTGTTTGCAGACATCCATTATTGTCTTTCACACCGAGGTGCACCACCTCTGGCAGCTCAGGCCCCATGCTGGTGGGACTTCAGGGAGATCTTCCTGCACAACTTGGCTCTGCCACAGGCCTGCAGCTCCAAGTACCTCAAACGAGGCAGCCAGCTGCAAAACCTCAACCCCCGCAGATTGTTATGGCATTACAATTGATGGTATTCAGAAGAGAACAGTAACAGTTACGGTAAAATTCCATGTGAATCAAAAAAAAAACAAAAAGAATGTGTGTTTTGAAATTCAATTGAGTAAAATTTTGACTGGAGATTAAATCTGTTGATTCACACAATAGCCATAATGAAGGTGAGGTCTTTTGGATGTGAGGTCTAAAAACTCCTGCAGGTACTAAAATCCAAAGCTTGATTTTTCAAGTTCCTCACAATCATTTTTAAAATTATGTTTTAAAACAATTGCTTTGCCTCAATTCTATAAGGAGCTTCTTTGCAGAGTTCCTGAGTAGCTTGTATTCCTTTTCCTGCCATCTGTCCTCTAGGTCTCTGCACATCTCCCCATTGCAGTGTTGGAGGCCAAGTAGCAAAATCATCATAAATATTTACTGAAGTTTCAAAAAGTTGACTAAAAATAAATGCTGTATATTTGAGAATATACAGCTCACGTACTTCAGAAAATCTCTAAGCCTGCTTCCTGAAGTCAGTTGCAGTAACTATATATTCGGTACATATCTCACTTCAGATACAAAAAAGCTCTCTGTTTCAGCTATGAATTTCCCTCAAACTATGTTACTAACATTGTATAAAATCCTAGGGCCTGCAGCTGCAAAACTTGAGTCTGGACTTTCCTCACTACTAACACTCCCAACCTGCATCTGCCTTCAGCTCTTCAGTCTCTAAGAAACAGGTTCATCACACCTAGAATCACCGTGCCTTGAAAAAAAAAGATAGTCACCAGACATGTGGCTGAGATCAGCCACAGATTGGCTTTCCCAAGGCAAAGGGAAAGTTTCTTTGTCCAGTTTCACATTTTCAAGTGTAGAGACGGTCACATTGCCACCAACCCCACAGGGCCATGGAGCAGCCTCAGCCCCACGGGGACATGGTGGCCGTGGGTGGAGAAGTGGCTCCAGGCAAGACGGCTGCTCCGATGGCAGAGCAGACCCAGCGCCTCCGCCTGCAGAGCTACGCGCTCAGATTCCTCTCCCAACATATTTCAGATTTTTTTGAGAAAGATGTAAGGAATACTGCCCAGCTGTACACTGGCTTGCATTTTGCAGCTGTCAGTAAGTATCTGGTGTGAGACGTGGTGGTGGGACTCCCAGCTCCCAAAACCCCAGCACAGCCCTCCAAGAGCCCCAGAACTGAAGAGGCTCTGGGACTGAACCATCCTTCTCAATTCAGAGAGCATCTCTAGAGACCTGTCCCCTGTATGGCTCAAATGGTTTTGTCCTCCCACTGCCTCTGCTCTCCATACGACTACCAATAGGATTTATTTTCTTAAGAAATATGACAGCCCTCACTGGGCGTCCTTCAGTAGCTGGTGGGTGCTTTACCTGCTGCTCTGCAAAAGGAACTCCAGCATCTCCAATAGGTCAGAAACACTGAGTAAATCAACATGAACTTCATTCAGATTGCCTGTTTAGTACCTAAAATAGGGAAATGTAATTTAGGATAAAAGTGGGCTGCTCACGCCACTTGCTGTCTCTGCTCCCTCAGGACCTCGGCTCCGGAGGCAGTGCCTGGAAAGGGAGGCTGCCTCAGGGGAGGCCAAGATAAGGAATAGACCCGCTCATGCAAATCTAAAATCTCTCCGCTAACAAACATTGTGCGTTGGTTCGGCTCTGTAAGCCTTCTTCATTCTTCACTAATTTGCCTCTGGGCTTGGGGGTTTGTAAGGACGAGGGTGGTCTGTTCTGTGCCTGTTCTTGGATGGCAGAAAACGGATGCCTTCCCGGCGATGAGCTGCTGCCTTGACTGCGTTAAAGGCCTCAGTCATGTTTTGTCTATATCCAGTATCTAAGCAGCTCAGTCAGCCTTATCCCTTGAATGCTTGAAACCCTTCAAAGTTTATCTTCTAACCTCTCCACCAGTTTCCTTTTCTGCAGTGTCTAATCAATGCCCTGGCAACTTGGGGGCAGTCAAAGGCCAACACTGGAAAAAACAAACATGGAAACAAGTCTGAGTGTCTGTGAAGACACTCAGAATACTTATTTTCCTGTTGTGTTCTTTTAATTCTGTGTCTTAAGTTTTTTCCAACTGTAGAAAAGCATCCTTTTGCAAAGCTCTTTAAAGATCTCTATTCTTAGTGCTGTTATGTCAATATGTAATTAATTTGTCCAACTCTGCTGTACCGTTCTGGAATATTCAGAGATTAAAATGTATTCTTTTTGTGACTTGATTAGAGAGGAAAACAAGATAAAAATAATAGACTCTTGAGTGCAAACTTATTTCCCAAATTATTAACATATTAGATTTCATACGCTCCACTGAAGTTAGAATATATATCTGAGCACAAAGGTGCCAAACCATGTCTTACTGAGCAGCTAAAAAAAGAAAGGGTGATATGGCCACTGACAATTTAAATAGTTCTGACAACGGTGTGAGACCTGATTTGTCGCTTCCTGAATATGGATGGTGGTTTCTGCTGTGTGCATTGGCTGGGATTGTATGTGCTCATTTGCTTGACACTCCACAGTAACACAGTGAGGATGGTTTAGTGCTACTCATTTGCAACTCAGCTGAGGTGTTGCTACTATGAAGGAGCTAAACTGTGCTTACTGGGCTTCCGGCATCTTCCTCAGCAGGCAAGGGTTGCAGTGCACGTTGGGAGAGCCCAGCGTGCGGCTCTCCCTGTGCTCAGCCAGCAGCTCAGAACCCCAGCCACCTTCTGCTGAAGTGAGCAGAGACACTCCCAGCGACCTGGAGCTGGATTAGGCCATCAGCTGCCATGGGAGAGGAACACGGCCAGGTCCGCTGGCTCAGACACGCAGGCAGCAACAACTTCAGCATGTAAGCTGGATTGAAATAGCAGACTACAAGTTCTTAACAAACATTTAAAATAACTGCCTCATGGTTAAGCGATACTATGTCCATTTAGGAACCAGTCTGGTCTTCTAAGGAAGTCCCTCCCCAGATCTTGCTACCACACAAGTTGCCATGTACTGCTGTGACTCATCCACAGGGGCTAGGCCAGTAGTGGCTCTTGACACTTACAGGACCTAAATGAGCTGGCTTACAGATTAACCAGAATTGTAAAGCCTTCCAGCTTCACCTCTCCCATCAGTACTGGTCTTTAGGAAAAAGAAGTGGCAGTGCTTCATCTGGAGTATCTGCCCCTGCAAGTCTTACCTGGAGGAACCAAATTGCTCTCCCGCAGCCACCATGGTGGAGTACCTTCTCTTCTAGCCTCTCCCACCAGCCTGTGCTGCCAAGTCCAATGTGTTACTGGTTTTACCTTTCCTCTGAGAGGCAGGGCAGAGGACACCTTTTCCCCTACAACCCACAAGACCTGAAAATAACACCTGTACCTGAAACAGCGGTGGGCTTTTAACCAATAGATCGGTTTTACTGAACTTTCTCTGCAGATTAGAAGAACATCGTGTGGTTTTCAAACAGGTTCAGTGCTTGGTATTGGCACCAGGTGCTGAGGAGGGGCAGAGGCTGCCCCATGCCCTGGCACCATGCCCGAGTGTGGCGTGGCAAGACAACAGGTTTATGTGTCCTCTGAGGTTTCTCAGTCAAAGGAAACTCTCTACTGCCTAAGCTGGTGTTTCAGGCACAGCATGTACTTTAACTGTTTGCAAAAGGTAAAACAAATATATAGGAACCTCAGTGTAAGCTTCAGTAGTTTGGTCACATTTCCAAATACAAGCCTAACTGAATCTACTAATTCATCTCCAGCCAGTCATGGAAACAGCTCTCAGGAGCGTACCCGCCTTCTGTCGCTCCAGCCTGAGAGAGAGGCTCTAGCCCCCTGCCAGGTCCAGGAGCCCACTCCCTACCATCCAAGGAAATTTTATTCTCTATAACTGCATTTTATGGTAAATAAACTAAATAATCTCTACTACAAACCCAAGCGCAAGAGTTTCATCAGCTATAATCTACTTTGTGCCTTTGGAGAACTAAAAAATTTATGTGGGTACACGCATACACAAAAACTTTCTCAAACTCGTGTGAGGGAGTATGGGAAGTCTGGCCTTTGGAAGTTGGGAGTTTGCTTTATCTAATTGCCCTGTACACAAACCACATTTCAGAAGATGTCAGTGTTCTTGCTACCTTGATCTACATCTCGTTTATCTGAAATCTGCACAGCATTTTTATGTATGTTATATAGAAGCAATTGTACTAAGACAAAAAAAAATACCCAAATCAAAATTACTGTAGCAGTTAAGCTTCAGAAAGAACGGGGACATATTTCTGCCCATTTATTTTAAAAGTTTACCCTTTTTAATCCCATGAAGGTCTGGAGATGTGGAAAGCATTTTAAACAAAGCATTTTTATTTATTCTTGATTTAGACTTGATGAAGTGCTCCTTAAAACAGGTCTTATTTCTTGTCATTACTATTTTTGTTGTATCTCCAGCATGACAAGAAAATACTTGCCCAAAATATCAAAAAAGAAAAACCTCTTGAGAGAGCCTGTTCTTGCAAGATTTCCATCCCAGTATTTACAGGCCTAGGCGGTCCAGATAAGCTTTGGATATGCATCAAAGCTCCGGGATGGTTATCCAAACCATGCACAGGCCCTGAACCTTTTGAAGTTTGTCCATCACTAGTTATCACATCCAATCCCTCCCCTTTCATAACAAGAATTACAGTCTCTATCTTCACTAAGTTCTTGTGCTCAGTGACTCTTGATTTTCCACAGAGGGATATGTAAAAATGTCACTAATGCCTATACCAGGCTTTCAAAAGAAATCATACCCCTATTATCTGCAAGCATTTAGGTGCATTTCTCTTATTTAAAACCTGAAACGCAGACTGAGTTTATACTTCCAGCTACTGCCTTGACAAAGCATCTGCAGCTCTCCCCGACGCAGAGTCAGAGGTCTGTAGGTTCAGAGGTTCACCGAGGTACAGACCTGGCCTTTCACTGTTGGGACGGGGCTTAAGTTCTTCCCGCGCTCTTGAATGAAATACAGGCAGCAGTTTCTACTCAGTCCCTGGTGAACAGTAGCTCACACAATAAAACTATCATACCTAATTCAGCTTTTGAGAGAAAGGCCTTGCGTGCAGGCTGATTTATGGGTTAACTCAACAGGAGATACTCCTGATAGGTCAGGTGTGATGAGGTCATTGATAGGGCAATAGTGATGAAGTTTTTGACTGTAAATTACCTATATTTCACAAGCTGTAGCAGACAACTATAAACAATTTGGATAAGATTCCTCCATAACTCAAGAAAAATACTCTTGCTTTACGTACTTCATAAACGATTGCCATTATCTTTTCTTTCCTTTTCCTTACTTTATGTATAAAGTAAAGCTACCAGGACAAATTTATTCTCCTCGTTGACAGAAGTTAGAGACTATCTTCTTAGTACTTTCAAGTTCATTTACAAAATTCAGTGGAGATCACTTCAATTAGGGTCATCTGGTCATGTATCCCTTGATCCTTTGATCACCAAAGCAGAAATACAATGTTGGTAATCTCCGGGCTACCATTTGGGTTAATGAATCGGCTTGACTTTAATTCTAGCCCATGTAATCTTTTATAGCTTAATGATTTGTTCTAACATGAACTCCAATTGAATGTAAACAGTTTCTTTATTTAGAGTGAAAATTCTTTTTTATAACTTGTTTCTCGTCCTAATTAATTCTAGAGCAATTAAATCAAACCTTGATCTGTGGCAATCAAGATTAAATCATAGTATAGGTTAGGCTGCTAATATCGTCTTTGAGTTCATTATTATCAAGGCTAACAGTAATCAGCAAAGGAGGGAGAAACTGATGCAGTGAGGGTTACAGATCTGAGGATTTGTTCTCATTTTTAATAGCTGATCTGATTTAATGTATGATAATACTTGCACTTATTTAGTAACTGTTTTCTAAGGAGCTCAATGTACTCTTTCAAAGTTAATTTATTCTCACAACACTGATGTGCAGAAGGTAAATATTATCTCCCAGGGACACAGAGAAGTTTTGGGGAGTAAAAGACTTGTGGGATGTATGTAGCCACAGACTGGGGCTCAGATCTTAATTCCATTAACAAATCATTAGCTGGGGAACTTCACCGTGAAGTCTAGTTATGATAAGAAAGGAGCAGCACCTCATCCATAAGCACTCATGAAGCATCCTGCTTAAAATGGATTTGTTGGCCATTGCACCCAGGCAGTACTCAGAGCCAAAAGCCGCCTGTGCTGTTAGCTGGCTGCCTCGACATATCTCCCTCCATCACACCTCCTCAAGAGGACTCGCCACGTAGCTCTGCCCTGCAGTTGCCAAGGGGGATTTGCGTTCCCAGAGGTAAAGATAATTCATTTCTAAGTTGTTAACAAGATGGAGGCTGACGAATTTGACAGCTGTTGTAGTTCTTAGCTCTGCCTAAATAGTCTGGCCTGTCCACATTACCACATGCCTCCTTTTCAAACCAAATCTAGAATTCAAAGGAGAAAGAAAGAGACACTTCACAGCCATGACTCCTCAAATCAAGGCACCGATGTCCCAGACAAGGCCCAGCTGAACCAGTTCTCTGCCTGGATCTCCGTAACTAATTATATCATCCCATGCTGTGGCAGATTAATTCTGACCGTGCAGGAACCTCCTGCCCATTTGGGTCATCTCTGCATGGTACAGCAATTGTGCGGGAAGGACCGAACTGTCCCAGTTCAACTCCCAACAAGGAAAACACAAGAAAGCATCACGATGTTGTTTGTACTCCAGCTCTATATTAGCTTAGAAAAAAATTACAGCAGTGCCATTTTCAATTCAGTGTTATGCTAGAAAAGGTTGCAAATTAATTAGAATTATGCCTTCTTTGTGCCAAGTGATAATTTACTGCAATTAATTATCAAAAGATCTACCGCTGTCAATTACAGTACTTGCTCTTTGGGGGGGGAGAAGCTATTTACGTATAGCTAAATTCTGTAACAAAGTTCCATTTTACTTTCATTGTTTTCAATTAAACTATCATCATTTGCTTTCCCTCTGCCAAACACAATAAAGGCTCGTTAAGAACTAATCATGCTACTGTGACCTTTTTTTTTAATCCAAACACTAGCTAGACCTGCACTGAGTCAACACTCCTATTGTTACACCTGCAAATTGTACGTAGAGAGGAGCGTACTTCAGAATTAATGAGCGCAGCTGTGGTCTCTCTTACATTCAACACTTGTAAAATAGACCTCTTTAAAGTGCCATTATCACAATATTGATAGAGTTATTTATAGTACTGCAAACGTTCCCAGTCATAACAGAGTCCTTGTTATCCCCCACAGCAGTTCGTGTTGTTGCCATCTCCTGGACTCATTCCACAGTTTGTGATAAGGCACCAGGTGGACAATCCTTCACAAATGAACTATAAAAGACATTAGGAAAACTTCTATATAAGCAAGTTTTAGAGCTGGAAATAGGTCAAGCTGTCAAGACCCAGCCTGTGTAAGACTTGTCATGTTCTTCTGCTATGCGGTTTCCTGTATTTTCTGCGTGGGATGTGAAATGCAATTACAGGCGGCACAAGCCGCAAATGATCTGGATGGTATTGTCCAAATTAGAGCTGCTTTTTGCAGTTACTAATACTGTTTTACCATAATTCAGTAAAACAGATGTAAGTTCAAACTCTTGGTGTCAGTTGCTGAAAACAAATATCACAGGTGCCAACTTCGGTTGCTAAGGGAATACAAGCTTCTTGGGCTTCACGGTATGCGTGCAAACAGCTAAAGATTGTCCAAGGCAGAGGTTGTGTTCTCAGTGGGAAGGTATTTGCCTTTTTCAGGTGTCTTCCTACTCAGCTTGATCTCCTGACACATTACTGAAATATCAGGCAACACGGTGGAAATAAAGTCAGCAGGAGACTTAATCAGCGCCAACCATTTATTTGTGATATTATTCTTATTGCAGTATTTTGTATAATTCTACAGTTAAGCCTAGTCACGCCTGGCTCTGCACATCACTAAAGATCTTTATACACCTTTTGTGGCGATACATTCATGGGAACATGACCAGAGCCTTCCTGCAGACCCAGCAAACAAGCAACTGTGAAATTCAGTGCAGTTGCTACAGCTGTATGAAGGTTTCTGTGTTCTGCAACTAGCCATACTTTGGTGGGGGTGAACAGGGGTTTTGATGAGTGTGAAAGAAGTCACTTTTGTACATGAGCCACGAAGTTACATCCCTGTGAGAGCCTTAGAGGTCACAGATCAGGAGTGAGTGCAGCCAAGTTCTCCATCCGGCTCGTGCAGGCAGCTGAGGAAGAAAACCGAGGCGAGTCTTGGACCTCACAGCCATTGTCACCAACACTTTCGCTCTCTCTTCCTGGTCACATTGTTTTACTTCTCTTGTTATAAGGCAGGAAATAACTTTGCTTCTGATCCACTGTTCCTTATCTAAGGCAAATCATTTTGTCATAATTCAGCCTTGATTTTCGAACAAACTGCAGAAAAACTACAAGTCCCTAAAGAGTAAAAATCCAACAAATGCTTTGCTCCTTATGAATTATTTCCCCAGATCCATCTCTTTCATATGTTAAGTGCTTCGTGGCTGAAAGGTCAGATCTAAAACAACCTAATATTCTATTTTCCCTGTGAATTTAAGAGAATAATTTCATTGTACAGGACAGGTCAGAGAAGCAGCCAAGCAGTGTTTACCTCACAGGTGATGCTGGTCCAGATCTCCCGCAGGCAATTAGACTTGTGTAGTGATTCCCAGCCGAAGGCTCTTTGGCTTACGTGAAGTTATTTGTCAGCTGCTCCTACATCTCTGGGGAGGGGAGGAGGTGAATTTCTCCCCTCTCTGAGGCAACAGGGAGCTTGAGCAGGTACTTCAGCACAGTTTTAAATCCCCACATTTCCCCCGGTTGGCATGTGTCAAGCTGGACTTCTCAGGGAGGATTTGGATATATGAATACTTTGTTGTTTGCAGAGGTTCTTGCGAGATCTGATTGTTGCAAAAAACTTATCTCCAAAAGCCTCTGACTTTTTAATTGTCTTTTTTTTTTTCCTCTGAAGGACTTCTGTTTCTATGTTTGCTGGTGCCCATGGCTTGTACCTATGTATAGTCTTTCTGTAATTTAGAGTACCTCTGATTTTTTTAGTGGATTTACCTTCAGCTGTATCAGTACAGTAGCAAAAAGCTTAAGAGAAAAAGGAGTGGAGTGGAATTTAAACCTTCTGGTTACTTTGAGATTTGCAAGAGCTTTCACATTTTGAGTAGCTTTTGGGGATTTTTGAAACATTTCTATTTCTCAACAAGAGGAAAGAGCCTAAGGAGTTATGGGGATGAAAAGTTTTATGGAAGTGAAAGACAGAAGGCTGGTAACTAGGGCTGTCACCTGGGACCCTGCTCTGCAATTTTTGTCGGAATGAGTGACCTTGTCAATAAGAAAATTGCTCTTCTCTAAGGAAAAACTAGAGCTGGGCTGAAGTGAGAGACAGGGAGTTATACGTTGCTTTTTTGTTTCCATAAACTTACTGAGGGACAGCACGCAACTTCTGTGTGCAAGTGATTAAACTAATCTAGTTAAAATCAGAAAAGGATTTCTCATAATTCAACTGGAGTTGTTTTTAATGTTTGGACTTTGGTCAAGGACAGCTTTATTGATTGAATTTAATTGCATATATTTTCCTGTCCATTTATTGAAGCCCATTTTTCAAGTCACTTGAGAGGCTGCTAACATTTCAGAAAGGGGATATGCCAAAGCATTGCTCTAATTCATTATCTGTTGGACATACAGTAGTTGCTGCTTGGCCCGAATTAAATCCGTTAGAGAATGTGATAGCATAATTACTTACAGGTATCCAAAACTGCTTTTAACTGAATTCTCTAGGAGGTTATGCACAAGATTTGTCTGGCCCTTACATTGGATGCAAATGTCTGGGATTTCAATAATAAATAAATATTTCATCAACCAAGGACGGATTTTTCTTATTTCCATATGTTGCTGATGGACTCAAATTCTTGTGAGCTCTTTATTTTTCCTTAATACATAAAATAAAGGCCTTTACAAATTAGCTCCGTAACCCTTTCAAAACATGTAAGCACAGTGACCCTTGAGGTAAAGAGGAAACTGTCTGTGATTCTGACTCGCTTTTTTTCCCATCAAACTGTGCACGACCCTCAAAGACCTTTTGACACGACTCCACATTAGCTAGATTGCTTCACACCGTGTTCCGATGACGTGAAGTCTGTTATCCTCCAAAAGTTAGGTCAGCCCTCTTCCAAACGTAACGAAGGGCTCGATGTTCCCAGCCTGGGAAGACTTACGGGCTGGAAAACGCTGTCAGAAGGACAGCACCTGTGTTACGCGGCAACACCCGCTGAACCAGAGGGGCAAA